>NC_056735.1:1699178764-1699331264 GCF_019279795.1 Protopterus annectens
TATATATATATATATATATTGCTCTCACTTGAAGGCTCTGTAGTGTAAAGAAGGAGCTCTAATTGACTCTAATTGCATTATTTTAGCTAAATATGGATACACAAATAGAAGTATGTTGCAATATGTAATGTTTGCTCTAATAACAGTCAAACAGATGATACCCTAACCAGTTCTGAGGACACCATTGAGAAAAATTGGATGCATTTGTTTCTTCTAGAATGGCTGTGTTTCTAATCAGTACTGATTATAATTTTAAGTTTCATAATGTTATAAAGGTAACATATATTAGGGGAAGGGGAGAAACTAATACACAGAAAGCTAAAATTTCAAGGCACCAAATTCTTTTCTCTACATCATCAACATATGGAGCCTGGGTTACGCACTATGGATTTCCAATGCAGTATGAATTCTTCATGCTGGCATTGCAGACAAATTTATAGCTTTGGTGCCCAATCAAAAAATCTGGCATCTGAAATCAGCATATCCACTGATTTATCAGTTCCCTGATGAGATTACTCTCCAAGGCAGGATCCCTGCAGCCACCTGATAGAATCTGCTGTCATTGTCTACAAATTTTGGGAAGAGTGTGATTCTTATTCCCTAAAGCCTTTACTCAGTTGAAAGAGCTATGATTTTTCTGTTTTCACAGAAAATCTACCATGGTTTTCCTGTGCTCAGTAAAATTTATGTGTATTGTTTTTATATACATAGAGATCAGCTGAGCTCCCACAGAGTAAAAGGATGTAGATTACCAATTCACTGTGAAGCAATGCCGTATTTTCTCTATTGGCTGGAAACAATAGTTAACATCCCTGTTTTATTCGTATTTCAAGGGTACCCTCCTGTGATCCTGATCTCTTAACATGCATCCAAAAGGGAGTACGTAGCCACAATTGATTGTCACAGAATGTTTATTAAATAACTTGTATGTAGCTTAATCTTAATCTTGTACTCCAGGTTCCAGTTTAAACACTCTAGATTCTCTTGTCTCCCAACAAGTCCTGAACTAGAGGTTAATTAGCTATAATCAAGGGCAAGATGTATAATGGGAATTCATCTTTTGCCTCCTTTTCCCAAAAATAGCCTTATTTTTACAACTGTTGATGAGTCCGTGTTCTTCTCCTGAAAAAGTCCTAGAGATGAGCAGGAAATTTGCAAGAGAAAAGAATGTCAAGCAAGTAATCTAACCTGAAATTATTAAAGGTCTTCTTTATATCCAAGTAGAAAACAAATAAAATTATCTCTCAGTAGACCATACTTATCTTTCAGTAGGTTCTCTATGTGTAATCATATGTATGTCTGTCCTTAATAAACTCATACTTATTTGGGTAAAAAACTCACACTAATGCTATATTGCAACTGTTGTGCCAAGGTATCCATAAAAGTATTATAATCTGAGGGCTTTTTATTAATTTGTTAAGTTTAAAATAACTGGGGCAATATAGTACTTAGAAAATATGGAAATACATTGAAATGTAACTAGAGTTATAATACCATCGACTTTTGATTTATTGTTTAAATTCTATGTTAATTATTTTCCTTACAATGACATAACACTGAAAATATTGCTGATTTAATTTAATACTGTGAAATAAAAACTAGTACATTCCATTGCATGCATGTGTATATTTTTTGCCTAATTTTGTGGTAGGTTATAATTTACAAATGATAAGAAAAGAGTTACTCATGCTGTGCATGGAAATCAATTGGCATTTTGCTGTTTAAGACAATGATGTTCATTGTTGGGAGCCAGTGTGGAGAATATGTAGAATTTATGAATGGCTATCTAGAGTAATTGTATATGTTGAATGGTGTTTTGCAATGGCATTTGTTATAATGTTCCACAATTTTGACATTAGTGTTGTTGATAATAATATATTACTTCCAGTTAGTCAGTTTAGACATAAATCTTTATCACTGAACAATGCAATATCTTAAAATGTTAATTATTAATTGTAATGTTTGGATTATTCAAGTGTGGTTGCAGCAACAAAATCTCTTTAAATATTCATACTTTTTTTTCAAGAAATTATAGAAGCATAAGTAATTTGTTAAATGCTGAACATTTAGGAAAGGTGTATTACGTTTTGTTTCTAAAGGGAAAAGATTAAATAGAAACTCTTAACCTAGTAATAAGTATCTAATTGAAAAAAAATGTAATTGATATTAGATCTACAGAAAAATGTACAGAGAGATACTACAGAGGTTCCATGATGTTGAAACTGTATACGCCAATTTTAGATGTCTGGTCTCAGATATTAGCCAGACTGTTACAGTAACTGCTATTATTCCATGAAATGTTAACTTTATTTTGATAACATATTTAAAAAATATTCATTCAAAAATGCAAAAACTGAATTATTTTAAAAGTAAAATAACCTATGAAAAATATTAATTTCAAAGATGGATACTGTAGCCGGCAGGCTAAATTTGAGTTTATTCTAAAGTTTATTTTTAAGTTTATCTAGGGTTCGATTGAGGCTTGTGTAACTAAAGGTGTGAATATCTGATATGTATTTGATCCCCAAACATTCAAGCTCAATGAAACAAGCATTAATACTAGACAGCAAATATGAAGTGAATATTTTGCTTCTAGCACTCAAAGGAAAAAAGGGAATGATTTAACAAATTTACCTTATGATTATATTTTATTACTGATTTATTTATTTATTTATTTGTAGTTCCATGGCAGGTTGTAGCTGCTATGCTGGTACAACATTGTTCCTCTAAGACTATCTTCTCATTGTCTTATATTGTTCACCCCTTAATTATCCACTCCAGATCAGGATCGACAACTGGCCAGACTGGTGATAATAAGATCAGGAGGAGATTGGACCTGAGAGTTACCACTATTGTTTACTGCAATTTTGTTTTGATTGGTTACAGGGAAACACAACCTACATATGCCGGAATTTCTTGACAGGCTACTCCAAGCCATGAGACATGGTTAATTAGTTTAAGGCAGAGACACTATCCTTGTTCTTAGACATTTCCCTAGTTTGGCCACCATTTGAAACTTACGTTTTCAACAGGGTGGCATGAATGACATGCCTCATCAGTGTGTCATCCACTAACCCTTCCCTAAAGACAGATGATCAAGCAGAACCTCATAATTTCTCCTTTATTCCATACAACTCTTTCAGCTGCCTGGTCACTATCCCAATAATGGTCACCTTGACCATAGTCTGGGATTTGTCCTGTATGTCAGCAAACCTGGTATGCAACTTGGAATTTGAGGCTTTACTGTAGTCTTTGATTACTTCTAGTACATGTGGAATAGACTTAGTCTGATGTTGAAAGTACAAAAGCATGACAGCTGCAAATGCATGTTAATGGTTATGTTAAAGAGGATAATTCCTGGTAGTCCTGGGTCTTAAATGGTTCTAGTAAACAAGAGTTCCAAAGATAAATTAATGATATAGTGTGACAAAGAGTACTCATCCCTACTATCTGAAGAACCCTTTAGGTGAGGGTTAATCTCCCATTTATGGCTATACTAAGGGAGGCTGAGTTATATAAAATTATGACTGAAACTGTTTGGGAAGGCAAATATCTTTAAAATATAAAATAAGAATGGTAGCATGCACTCAATTGAATCCTTTGCTTATATCAACTGTAAAATTCTGACATTGATTATCACATTTCTTATCAGATATAATACTACTTGTATCATAATGTTTTTTTCCTGGCTCTATCTCATTTTCAAGAAACTCACCTTACATTTTGGAATAAATGATGGCTAATATTATTGAATAAATCTTACTATCTAGATTATCACTTATATATATATCAGTAGGCTGATAATTAAACAAGGATATGAATTAGGTATAAGGATATAAATTGTCCTTGAATGGTTTATGTAGTTACCATGATACCATTATTTCATAAATAATATATAATGATGCATTTTAACAGAATTTGGGATTGTGGCTATATAAATATTTTGAAAGATGCCCCAAAACCATTAGTTCTAGGAACATATTTAATTTAAGACATGATATAGCCTCTAAAACTTCTTTTAGCTTATGTCTGAACCTAATTTTGAAAGATGATTCTGGGAGTGAGCTTGAAGAAATCCAGAGAGGAACTTGCCAATTTTATCTACATGAAAGTTTTTGGATCCTGATGCATCTGATGAAATTCATTGAGAATATCCTCTGGTTGTGTGCAGAGATTACTGTCTTCTACAACTAAGTATGTGTTATGTTGGCTTTTGATTTAATTATATGTTCATAGGTTCATAGGTTGGTACCAGGCTATCAGCACTAGGGCCTATACAAGCCTAGACATAACAATTCCCTGGCTATTTCTTCCCACACTATTTACTTCCCTGGGCCCCTGTCTAGCAGGGCGACTGACATGATCCCCGGGGTGAATTTCATTTCTCCCATCCAATCATCAAGGTTCCTTTTGAAGAGGGCCAAAGAAGCACTCTGCTTGACATGTATAGGCAGTCTATTCCAGAGTCTGGGGAGTCTCTGGGTCAGGAACCTATCCCTCCAGCATGTTTTGTTTATTGTGATGACAAGATGTAGATCCCTGGAGCATGTGGCTCTGAGAGACTGGGATTTCTTTAAGTGTAGCATGTCCAACAGCTCTGGGTTTGACATGGCCTTGTATGTTAAGCAGAGATCGCCTTGGAGTAGACGATATGCGACAGAGTATAGCTGGAGATTTTTAAGGCAGTCAGCATAGGGCATCTGCTTTAGGCCTGTGATTCTTTTAGTGAGGTATTTTTGTGGCCTTTCCAGTTGTTGCAGATGTCTTCAGAGGTACATACCAAATTGGGGTGTTGTATTCCATAATGGGTCTAATGAGGGATGAGTACAGTGGGACAATGACCTCCTTTTTTCTGGATGAAAATCCCTTAGTGATGAGGTGTGTCACATAGAAGGATTTCCTGACTGTTGTGGTTATTGAAGGTGCGACCACTGTCCACCTGTGTCCCTAAGTCTCTTAACACACTTTCGGTGTTTAGTGTACTGCCACCTATGTGATAATTCACGGTACATGTTTTTTCCCACAGGGGATAACTATACATTTCTTGGCATTGAGCTTGAGCCCATAGCTCTGGCACCAAGCATCTATTTCTGTAAGGCCCTTTTGTAGAGTATCCACATAATTTGGGGATTCAATAACGGCTCCCAGTTTGTAGTCATCTGCGAACTTTGTTAGCCAGAGTCCCTTAGTGTTGGCCTGTACTTCAGAGAGGCAGATGGCAAACAAGAGAGATCCCAGGACTGAACCCTGAGGTACTCCACTTGTCACTTGTCTGGAACCGGATTTGGAGTCAGCTACTTTTACAGTATGGGTTCTGTCAGTAAGCCAGTTGGCAACCCATCGAGTGATGTAGGGATTAATGCCCAGCTTAGTAAGTTTATCTATGATTACAGAGTGGGGGATGGTGTCAAAGCCCTTGGCGAGGTCCAGATAGGCGGTGTGGACAGCCTTACCCTTGTCCACGGCTCTGGAGACTGATTCAAAGAAGTCAATCAGGTTCAGGAGACAAGATCGGCCCTTCACAAACCCAAACTGGGCAGGGTCCAGTGTTTTAAGGTTGCCAATGTCTTTGTTTATAAGTTCCATGATAATAAGTTCCCATGGCCTTGCAGATCAGGCTCATCAGACTGATGGTAGTTCCCAGGATCCAAGGTGGATACCCCTTTGTGGAGTGAGATAACTGTAGCTGTGCGCCACTCAGTGGGCACAAAGCCTGAGGTGAGGGTATGATTAAACATGACAGTTAGGTGAGGTGCCAGTTCATTTTGTAGTTCATGTAGTACACAGCCCGGGATGTCATCTGGTCCCATGGATGCTGTATTCTTAGCTTTAGAGAGTATGTTTTTTACCTTTGTGGCAGTTATTACCAGAATTTGGCAATCTTCCAGTATTGAGATGGGCCATTTAGGGGGTGAGGGGGGGCGAAGTTAGCATTGAATTGATCTGCCAGGATATTGGCAATATCCTTGGGATCAGTATATTTAATGCCATTCAGTTGTAGCTCAGAGAAGATCTGAGCATTGCCGTTTAGATTCTTGACATAGTTATAGAATGCCTTGTTGTTGTCTTTGGAATCTTTGGCAATTATATTTTCGTAACTAGATTTGGAGGATTACATATATATATATATATATATATATATATATATATATATATATATATATATATATATATATATATATATCTATAATAAACTTCACACAAGCTTCAGTGGGGTGGTTGCCCACTCAGCACATTTGGTGTGAATTTTTGTTAAAAAAAAACAAAAAAAATTTCACGTGTATGATGATTTTAGTTTACACTGTGTGGCTGCCAATGACAAAAAATTTATCTGAGTAAAAGATTCACTGCTGCTTGATCAAGTGTGAAATTTGATTTTTGAGAACAGAAATTTGTCTTAACCTACATTTTTATATATTTTGCTTTATTAATAAAGAGCTCTTTGACCATGGGTTTGAAGCCATCCCATCTAGTATAAAATGTGATGTCTGTAAACTGATGTCACACAGGTGATGACTAGATCAGTGCCACATCATGATCTTCAGTCTTTGATGTCACACAGGTGGACTAGATCAGTGCTGCATCATGATCTTCAGTCTTTGATGTCACACTGATGATGCCGCATCATGATCTTCAGTCTTTGATGTCACACAGGTGATGACTAGATCAGTGCCGCATCATGATCTTCAGTCTTTGATGTCACACAGATGATGACTAGATCAGTGCCGCATCATGATCTTCAGTCTTTGATGTCACACAGGTGATGACTAGATCAGTGCCGTGTCATGATCTTCAGTCTTTGATGTTACACAGGTGATGACTAGATCAATGCCGCATCATGATCTTCAGTCTTTGACGTCACACAGGTGATGACTAGATCAGTGCCACATCATGATCTTCAGTCTTTGATGTCACACGGGTGATGACTAGATCAGTGCCGCATCATGATCTTCAGTCTTTGATGTCACACAGGTGATGACTAGATCAGTGCCACATCATGATCTTCAGTCTTTGATGTCACACAGGTGATGACTAGATCAGTGCCACATCATGATCTTCAGTCTTTGATGTCACACAGGTGATGACTAGATCAGTGCCACATCATGATCTTCAGTCTTTGATGTCACACAGGTGATGATTAGATCAGTGCCGTGTCATGATCTTCAGTCTTTGATGTCACACAGGTGATGACTAGATCAGTGCCACATCATGATCTTCAGTCTTTGATGTCACACAGGTGATGACTAGATCAGTGCCACATCATGATCTTGAACCTCCTTATATTGCAGTAGCAGCAGTTTCTCCCGCCAGCTGACACCAGTCTTATTTGATTATGTTATCATTTTTAGGTAGATTAGCAAATGATCCAGAAAGGACCCTGTCTGCAAATTATGTACAAGTCTGCTTCTTTGAAAAGCCCTAGATAACAGAAAAATAATCAGTCATTGATCAGGATCTGGGGTGAACAGCATGCCAAGGATCAAACAAATCATGAATGGTAATTAACAATTGTAGCACATTTATATTTCTATTATATGAGAAAGGTGAGCCAGTCATGTGTATGTACTGAAGTCTCAAGAGTTAAGATCTATTTGCAACCTTAAACAAAATCATAAATTTTGAAGCATGATAAAAGATGAAGAGCTGAAAGGAAAAAAAAAACTTGCTCCAAATTTAACTATTACACCCATCCTCCCATGATGCCACGCACCATTTAAAACCTTCCAACTACTTTTTGGCACCCTCTTTTTCTCCATTACCCCTACTAGTCTCCACGAATGCAGTTTTGGTGGTACAGATGCACCGACTATTTTATCTGATTCTGCTTTAAGAACCATCTTTCAAGGTAAAAGAGAAAAAGAAAACTGTTAAATTTTATGTGGTGCAAAAACACTGATAGTTGTTCTGAATGTATATGGTAAAAGTACAAATGCATGGAGTTCCTTTTTGATTTTATATTGAAATACGATGCAATTTCTTCTCTTGTTTACTGAACCAGTCATACTTATGGTGTGAATACCCTGTCTGTTATTTTGATGTAATAGAACATCTGCTTAACTGTAAAACTTTATGGCACAGTTCCTTAGATTTCATATCGCAGTATGATGTACTGTATTTTTTGTGCTGCTGTATAATATAGACGCTTGCCCACACTAGAAGCCATGCTAGGAGATATTTTTTTCTAGGTTGAGTCTTAATTAGGTGGTTGTGTCGGTGACTTTATACTGTACAAAATTACACTGTCTTTTCACTTGTTACTGGTATAAGGGCTGTTAAAAAATTCAGGTTGGCATCATACCTACATATGCTTTTGTTAAACATTTGCATTGTCAGGTTGGCATAAGTTTCTCATATATTTTTTGTTAAACATTCTGCATTGCCACTAACCTGCTTTTCTCAATACTAGTTTAATGTATAAGGCGGTGTGTGACTGATACTTGCTCCCATATTAGACTATTTATTTATAAGGTGAAATAATGTTAATTTTGCATTTTGGCTGGCTAAACTCTGTCTGCCCTGATATCACTGCACATACTAAGTTTTAGCACTTGAATTTGCTTATTCATGCTCAGCACTTGTTCAAAATTTGTTGTTAGCACTAAATAAGCTACAAATTACTACAGCACTCAACCTTCCTCTTTACCTAGAGAAAAACAGTTCTTGTATTTACTTTCCTAACTTGCTTAGAGAAAAACAGCTCTTATACTCACTTTCCTCACTTGTCTAGAGGAAAGTAGTTTTTTATTCAGGCATGTCCAAGGGTCAGATTCCAGTGTTCTCTCCTGTCTATCTGATGAATTTGGGTATCTTGGGGCAATGTAGCAATTGCCTCATGTACACAGACAACACTCTCCTCTTACCACCCAACACCACAACCTGTGAGAGATGCAATTATCTAGTTAAACTGGAGGTAAAGCTCTCTCCAACCAAGACTGAACTTGACAGTCAAGAGGAGAAGGTAAACACTTGCACCGCACCACACTCATCACATAGTCCCACTAAACCTACACCACCAAAATCCACACATAGAAACACAAAAACATTCATGGAGCCTCTCAATAATAATCTGCTCAAGCAACATAGACCTCCAAAGCAGAAATGCAAGCAACCTCCACCTCCCAACACAACCCAAATGACACATAGCCCACAGACTCAGTGTGCCACTCAACCACAGCTCATAAGGCAAAACAATGTACCCAACACACTAGTCATAGGTGACTCTATAGTCAGGCATACTGATGTCCCACTGACCAGACTAAACAAGGAGAAGGTTACTGTCAGCTTGTCGGGTGCCAGGGTCTGCCACATAACCCACCCACTCAGGTCACTCCACAACAAGTACAAATATGACTCTGTCATTGTCCATGTTGATGTGAATGACCTGAGACATACCTCCCTGGACTACATGAAAGGAGACATGGAAGAGCTCTCTGATCTTGTAGTCCAGGCAAGTATGACCCTAGCCCTGAGAAGAATCCTGCTATCACCCAGAATGATACCGCAGTACAAGGACAAAATGATTGACTTCAACATTTGGCTAAGCTTCTGGTTTCATTCTAAGGGGATCCAGTATCTGTCTGCCTGGGTTGACATGGTCAACAGACCACGATGCTTTGCCAGAGATAGCCTGCACCTGTCACCCCTGGGATTCTGGATACTGGCTAAGGCTCTTGCTGCCACTATAGTGCCTTTTTTAGGCAAGGTTCAAATGACAAATTCACCACCATAACAGGAACAGGGAAGCAAAAACTGAGGGTAATGCTACTCAATGCTAGAAGTCTAAATCTCAAAATGCACTCCCTCGAGGCACTCCTTAAAATGGATACATTGATATCTGTGCAGTGACTGAGACCTGGTTCAAGGCTCCAAAGAGCACCCCTGCATTACCAGGCTATAACTCATACCACACTTTTCAGCCACCTAACCTGGACTGGGACACCAAAGGCGGAGGTGTGTCCATATTCATTAAGGATATCCACACCTCCAGGCTAGTTGACAGCATAATGCATCCAAGGTTATCCAAGTGTAACTAACTCTGGGCAAAACTGCAATCCAGATTGTAGCTTGCTACAGATCCCCCACTATGCCCCAGGATTCCTACTCCTCTTTTCTTGATATACTAGAAAATATTAGGGTTCAACCAAACACCCTAATAATGGGTGATTTCAACTACCCCACCATTAATTGGGTAAACTACTCATGTACCAACTCCTTTGCTCAACACTTTCTGGAATTCATAAATTCCAATGCCCTGGATCAACTTATCCACACCCCCACCAGGGGCAACAATATTCTAGACCTAGTCATTACCCACAGAAGACAGAAGTGGTGAACTTCATGACATCCATGCAGATAGACAATACAGTTACGACTACTGAATCCTACACAAATGCACTCTATAAGCACTTACGCAAGTACATGGATCGTGCTATCTCAAACAGAACCAAGACCCTATCCTCCAAAAAAAGGAAGCTAATCTGGTGGTCCCCTACCGTAAATAAACTCAACAACAGAAGAAAGAAACTGTTGCAAAAGAGAGTAAAATCCCATGAGTGTAGGAGTTCCCTGGTCAGCCTCAGTAAGAAGCTGAGATCCCTTAGAAGATCCTCCAAAGCTAGCTATGAAAACAAAATCGCCACTGATTTTAGGGACAACCACAAAGCATCCTATAGCTATACCTATGTCAAGAATTTCAACGGCAACACTCAGATCTGCTCTGAGTTACAGCACAGTGGCATGAAAATTACAGAACCAACTGATATTGCCAACATCTTGGCAGATAGTTTCAGTGCTAACTTTACCCCCCTCTCACCCTCTAAAGGGCCCATAACTATACAGGAAGGATGCAGAGTCCCTGTAATCACAACTATGCAGGTAAAAGCTGCACTCTCCAAAGCCAAAAACACAGCATCCAAAGGACTGGACAACATCCCAGGCTGCATTTACACGAACTTCAGAATGAAGTGGCTCCCCACCTAAGCACCATGTTCAATCATAGTCTCACATCAGGCTTTGTGCCCACTGAATGGCACACAGCAACAGTTATCCCACTCCACAAATGGGGGAGCCACCACTGATCCCAGGAACTAGCTCCCTATTAGCCTGATGAGCTTGGTCTGTAAGGCCATAGAACATATCATCACGGAACTCATAAACAAAGACATTGTTAACCTCCAAACTCTGGACCCCACCCAGTTTGGGTTTGTGAAAGGCAGATCATGCCTCCTGAACCTGATCAACTTCTTTGAGGCAGTCACCAAAGCTGTAGACGTGGTTCACACAGCCTATCTTGACCTCGCCAAGACTTTCAGTACCATCCCCCATTCTGGAATTATAGCTAAATTCACTAAACTAGGTATAAATCCCTATGTCACAAGATGGGTTGCCAAATGGCTCACTGACAGAACCCACACTGTAAAAGTTGCAGACTCCAAATCTGACTTCAAACCAGTGACAAGTGGAGAACCACAGGGTTCAGTCCTGGGACCTATCCTGTTTGGTTATCTACTTTTCTGAAGTAGAGGCTAACAAAGAAGGCCTTTGGCTAATGAAGTTCACAGATGACTGCAAACTAGGAGCCATAGTCAAGTCCCCAAATGATGCGGACATCCTACAGAAGGGCTTCACTGAGCCAGATGTCTGGTGTCAGAGCCATGGCCTCAAGCTCAATGCCAAAAAGTGCATTGTCATCTCCTTTGGTAAAAACTCTGTATCCATGAACTACCACATAGGTGGCAGTCTACTTAACACCGAATGTGTGATAAAAGACCTGGGGACCCAGGTGGACAGTAGTCTCTCCTTTGATAATCACATCGCCACTGTAGTCAGGAAATCCTTCTATGTGGCATACATCATCACAAAAGGGTTCTCATCTAGGAAAAAAGAGGTCATTGTTCCCCTCTACTCAACACTCATTAGACCCATTATAGAGTACAGTGCCCCTTTTGGAATGTACCTCACAAGACATCTGCAGCAGCTGGAAAGACCACAGAAGTACCTTACAAAGAGGATTACTGGTCTCAAACAGATGCCCTACACTGACCATCTCAAAAAGCTCCAGCTTTACTCCGTAGCATATTGCCTACTCCGAGGTGATCTCTGCCTAACATATAAAGCTATGTCAAATCCAGAGCTGCTGGATATGCTATACCTAAAGAAATCCCAATCCCTCCGAGCTACATGCTCTAGGGACCTAAACCTTGTCACCACAATAAACAGGACATGTTGGAGGGATAGATTCCTGACCCAGAGACTTCCCATACTCTGGAACAAGCTACCCATCTATGTCAAGCAAAGTTCCTCATTAACACTCTTCAAGAAAAATCTTGATAAGTGGATTGGAAATAGGAAATACACCCCAGGATCACTTCTGTGGCTCTGCTCGACAAGGGCACAGGAAAATAACTTTCTTGGGTGGTGTAAGCCAGGGAACCTTGTTTGCTAGGCTTACTTAGGGTCTTAGGCCAACAGCCTTGTACCTACCTATGAACCTATACTAAATATCTAAACAATATTAATTTCCTTTGATTTGAATGCGTTTCTCCAACTGTTGTAATATATTGCCAAGCCAAACTACTCTGTTACTGCACATTTCCCTCCTGTCATAATGAAGTTATACCTTTCCTCCTACCCTTCATCTCATGCCTTTGTGAATACACTTAATTTGATGTTGTGTAGACACCTTAATCTGATTCCTACTGTCCCCTTACTGTTTTACCTACTGTTAGTTATATCCTACTCAACTTTGTTGTCTGTCTCCACTTGTACAAACTCATATTTTGCACATTTGCCCACTACTATTTCATGCCTTCCTTAACTTGCCTTCTTCCTCTTTTTTAGGTATTTTACCTGCTGTTTTCAGCTGTTCACCCAAAGTACCTCTAGGTCATTTTTGTGACCTGCGGTTTTGGAACAAGCACTGATAAAAGAGCCCTCTGACCACCTGGATGTCTTACAAGTCTCATAACACTCAAGTGAATCAAAGTATGTTTATGAATCATAGACTGCAATTGCATTTTTTTTACTCAGCCTTTAGCTTACCATCAGAACTCGCACCCCCTTCCTATCTTTATCACTAAGAACTTAAATATCTTACTCTGCTTATATTTGCCCTTATCTACACCTCCTTGCTATGTAATTTGCCACTCACAGTATTTCCGGCACACGTTTGGATAAGAAATTAAAATTAAAACTACTTTCTAACTGTATGTATACACTTTTGGAAAATAAATTAAAAATCCATCTTTTCTAACCTTTTGTCTTTCCAAAACTGTCTTCACTGACTTTTTTTTTTTTACTGAGCTGTTCCTAGCTCAGTGTAGCCCCACACTGTTTGTCCTCACTATGCTTGGGCTCACTTTGCTCCCCTATCCTACCCACTTTTCCACCAACCCATAATCAATTACATTTATAGTAACCATACATTCTTCTCCTCACCTTCACTATCCAATAAACACTCAACTTCCAAATTTCATTCACTCAGCACTTACCAACATGTATTTATCACACTACAATTACTCTTTTTGACCCAGTGAAACTCTCCTAACAATACAAACTATATTTTCCCGTGAATTGTCTATTTACTTCATCCCATACTGCCATAACCTTACTATTCCCTCTAACTTACTTTTCTCTCCAGTCACAGCTAACTTATTTTACTCTATAACACTACAATATGGTACCACCTTCACATTCTGCTATCTTCATAATATCCCTAATCCCCACAGTCAACCTACTGATACAAGCCACTTGCCTCAAATGTATTTTAACAGCTACACCTGTGAAAACATCCACCCTGGATTCACATTTTAATACACACACTGAGCTTTTCAAATATATCTGCCAGCCTGAGTATAACTCAGTTCACCTTACTAAACTCCAATTCCTTTCCTTCACTACTAACCCAAATTAAAATTCTATATAATCTCTAAGCAAACAACAAAATCTACCCACCTCTATAATTTCCTTAACCACCTCCTCAAACTTTCGCTTTGTGGAGATATTCAACCCAACCCTAGACCCTGACAATCATTCACCTCTCCTCAATCTCACCTCTCTAAATATTTCCAACTAATAACACTAAACATACATAGCATTTTCAACAAAATTACAGAATTTCCTTCATGGCTTGCACATCACTCCCCAGATATAGTTGCAGTTACTGAAACTTGGTTAAAACCACATATTCAAGACACAGAAGTCGTCCCTCCAGGATTTAATATACTAAGAAATGACAGAACCCACAAAAACGCAGGTGATGCAGCACTAATTTTTCATAATACATTCACAATATTACTCCTCTCCAAACCTGTTCCATCCTTTAGTAATGCAGAAATTCTTATGGCATTGTTAAAAGTGAATAATACTAAACAAAAATGTATTGCAGTAGTGTACATACACCTTGGCCAAAATATTCCTATATTAGAAGACTTTTTCTCCTGGACTACTGATAACATCACCAAATAAACTATTATTATAGGTGGTATAAATATCAATTGGCAAAATCTGATCATTGACTCAACATCAAATAACATTGACCTTCATGGTTTTACACAGTGTACTATCACTCCCACCAAAATGCAAAATAATAATCACCTAGGTGCTACCTTAGACTGGATCCTGGTCTCAGATCCCAAAAAATATTCATCTTCCAGCACACTTTCAAATACCTTAAGTAACCACCTACCAGCATATACACATAGGATCTCTCCTCAAGGAACAAACCCCACAACTATAAAACAACCATACATTTAACCAATTTCAGTCAACAGTTATTTAATAACATCTTAAAAACATTGACTGGTCTTCATTAAAATCATAACCACTAGATAATGCCATCAGCCATTTCAACAAACTCTTCTTAGACACCTTCAATAGCTTAGCCCCTCTCCAAACTAAAATGACAAAAATAAACCATGCACCCTGCTAACCAAAGCTAAAAAACAAATATTACAAACCAGAGACTGAGCCTGGAAAGATTGGCATAAGAATAAACATGATGCCAATCTACTTATATGTAAGCAGCTATGTAATAAAGCAAAGAAACTAGTCATTGCTGACAAGAAAAATTACTTCTCTCAACAAATGTCCAGACAAACCAATAACTCCAAATATTCTGGAAAAACATCTCAGCACTCCTTACAATTGTGTGCACACAAAGCTGTTCACCAACCCCAGATAAAGATCCATCTCTAATAGTTGATATGTTCAATACCCACTTCATTGATAGTATACTTAAACTTGTAAATAATTCCACACCTAATGTAAACTTCAAGGCTACAGAAAATCTTATTCCTCCCTTTCCCACAGCATCTAATAACTATACCACCACCTCTACCTCCCCATACCAGTGTACTTCCACATCTAGCACTCCATCTCCTACTTTTTCATTACAACCAGGTCCTACTTCAATAAAACATATGCTTCTTCTCAAACTAAAGCCTTGTTCCCTCTCTGTTGATAACCTTCCATTAGAATACTTAAAACTTGCTGCAGAATCAATAGCCTAACCTATCAGCATTATGATAAATCTATCCATTATAGACTCTAAAGTCCCTAACCTCTGGAAGAACCATATCATAAACCCCTTACAAGAGAGTGAAAATATTAATGAGCTAACACATTTTCAACCTATCTCTATCCTCTCCCCTCTATCCAAATTGTTGGCGAAATGTATACATATACAACTATTGAAACATTTCACTAACTCCTTGCACCCATCCAACATGGATTTCAACTGGTATATTGCACAACCACTGCTTTAATAGCCTTCACAGATACTGGTAACAGAACCATAGACTCTGGCTATATAACTTCAGTAATCTTATTAGATCTGTCAAAGGCCTTTGATGCAGTATCACATCATAAACTCTTACAACTTTCTACATTAGGTTGCTCAATTTTTCCTAAATTGGTTTGATAATTGCCTAACTAATAGATAGCAGTTAGGTGGCAAACTAGTCTGTCACAATACCAGGTTAATAAAATAGGTGTCCCACAAGGATCAATTCTTGGACCCTTACTGTTTAATATTTTCATTAATACACACTGCCTCCCTTCTAAGCTCATTCATTCAATACAATGATGATTGCACCATAATCTTCTCCTCCAACAACCTCCAACACCTTTCAAAAATAATGTAAAATGCCTTCACCTCAATTTAAACTTGGTTAAATGAAGCACAATTACTGCTCAATCCTAATAACACTAAACTTTTATTGTTCTCACCAAAACCACTTTTACATGACTTCACAATATACTCACAAAACAATACAGAGATTGAAATTGTAACCCAGGCAAAGTTATTGGGCATCACCATAGATGACACACGCACTTTTGAACAACTCATACTTAATGTCATTAAAAAAAAACACATTTCAAACTAGGAAAATGTTATAGACATAAACATTTCATGGACCAGCCTACCAAAATTGCACATGCTAATAGCTTCTTACTCCCCTCCCTCCTGTATGGGCCCCCCATATTAACCAACCTACATATGTCCGTAAAGAATAAGTTTCAATCATGCTATTACAAAATAACTGAATTTGCCACACACATCTTACCTCTCACACCACTGTTATGCTCTTAATGAATCAAAATGGCTCAAATTTCCCCAGCATCGTCATTTTGTACAACTATCCCTTGCACACAAAATAATATACAAGTCAGATAGCTGCCCCACCTTAAAACCTTTCTTACATTCCTATACTCCATCCAGAACTCTCTGTTCCATAAACAAACAGCTTTTAACCATATACAACTGTGCAACAGTATACTAACCTAACAAATAGCCTCTGCTCCTATACATTGTAAAACTATAGTATGCCTTACCTCCAAATATCAGTGCCTTAGACGCTTTTAAGACTTTCAAGTTAATATTAAAAAGTACCTTCTCAACCCTTGCATTTGCCCTTGCTCCTTAACTAAAGACAACTATACTTAACTTCCTATCTCTCAACTATCTTCCTTCTCTACATATTCTTACTCTCCATCTCTTTCTCCATCCTCTTTCTTTTTCTCTTATTGCCCCTCATTTTTTCTTGGACCCAATCATATTTCCCATTGTCTGCTCTTTTCCCTTCTTTTCTCTTTTATCCTCCCCCTTACCTTTTTTTTTCAGAGCACTTTCAAAATAAGTTTATATACTAATTATATTTTACTCCTCTTTAAGTAAATGTCTTACAATAATGTACTCCCATACCTTACAGTTTAAACTATCATGTTAACCTCTTTTTATAATTCTAAAGTAGATTCTTCCTTTAATAGTTTTTATACTTCTCTTACCTAATATAATCTTAGACCCTTATATTCTATTTCCCTCTATTCTACCAACTTATGCTTAAATCTTTTTCCCTTGATCTTCAGCTTTAATATACAAAATAACAACTGCTGTATATTATATTTATATATAACTATTGTTTGTTCTTCTACTATTGTATAGTACCAACCTTGAATTTAGACATGTTCTAAATTGCTGAAAAAATGTCATTTATCTACACTATTTAAACTGTATAAATGTCTGTATTTACTGGAACTTATCTCCCCAGGTGTCCACTGAAAATGGGTTCCTGACCAGTCGGACTTTCCCGGTCACCAAATGTCAATAAATAAATAAATAAATTCTTCAGTTTTGACTTGGTGTATATAAGAAAGACAAGGAAAGTGTGACACTTTCTTTTCTAACAAGCCTCCCTTGAAAATCATTCTTGACTTGTAATATGTTAACAAGAAAACCTCATTTGACCATGCTAACCATGGCATATTGACTGGTTGAGTTACCTGAAACAAATTTAAGTAGTACCTTTTCCTTCTTATACATGTCTAAAACTGGGGAACCTTCCAAAATACTTTAAAGGTGTAACAGTGAGTTTCAGAATTTACTGGTCGTTACTAGAACTGAACTTTAATTTTTGAAGTGATGCAATTAAATTATTGGATCTTGCATGCCTAATAGGGAGTCTATTAAAGGTGCCAAATCCTCCATTCTATCCTTTACTGATAGTATCACATACAATTCAAAACTTATGGACCATGAATGAGATGACATCACCTTTGGTTTCATCCCATAGAAAGTAATAATCTGTACAAGTGCAGTCTGATTCCAGTTATCTGAACTGCTAAATTCTAATTGTGCTAACAACTAAACTGTAAAAATGATCAATAATTTAAATGTGCACATCAAAAGAAAGAAATCAAATAATCTTCCTAGTGAAGCACACTTGCTAATGTTACATTGTGTCCAATTATTACGCTCATGTTAAATATCACTAACTGTAAAGCTATATTATTAAACCTGTTTTTCAACCAAATGTCAGGTTTCATAATGTTTTGTGATACAACCTCACCAAACTTACATGACAAAAAAAAATCAGGCACTCATCGTCTTACTTCCCCTAAAAGTAATGAAAGTAATGCTAAACTTGACCCTGGGCCTTTTTTCTTTACTGTATTATCCTATAACTGCTACTAATCCAGTAAAAAAGCCAAATATATATTTTCCTAAGTACACCTCAGTACAAGCATCATAAGGTATAACTTTATTTCACTTGAAATCTGGTGCAGCAGTCCAAATCCATACATAATTAGCATCTCTGAGACATGGCTGTAACCTAAAGTTAATTTTCCATTGTTTTACTTACTAAGTAGACTGGCCGGTTATGAAAAAAAAGTTGCTGGAAGAGGTCTTACTAGATGTTTGCATAATGTCTAGTAAGTGGCTGTACCGACAATATCCAATATCCACACAATATATCTTTGTCCAATCCAATTAAATTACAATCTGTCTTAGTCTTACAACTTGGGTATCACAGTAAGAGGATATTTCAACCTTCACTTATGTGACAAACTTTCTCTAAACTAAAATCATGACTCGTTAATCATAATATCACAAAAATAAGCTGTAACCCATCTGTCTCAACTTTTTTTCATAGGCAGATAATCCGTTTGATTAGTTCTGAAACATATTTCTCAACCAGCTGCCACTTACTGATATGCCTTACCCAGCTTTTTACTCAGACCTCCTTCTAAATAATTTTGATGTCCTTAATATAAATATTTATATGTATGTGTCCACTAATTTTGACTGAATGACCCAAATGCTGATGTTCAAAACATCAACCAGAAAATGTCGACATTGTAAACATCAGTGTGAAACTATGCACGAGGCAAGCAACAGCAGTGGTGCATGCAAAATAAACACTTAAAAATAAAGTAAAAACCAACAGTTTTGAAGGGGGCAAACCCCTCCACCTCCCCATGTGGGGAACTGTGCCCCCACACACTCCATGTACATTAGAGATAGTAACTCTGAGATTGTACTGCACTGGGGAAAGGGCATATACCACCAGTATGAATATTGTACCAGTTCTATATCTATCGACCATTTGTTTAGTTGACCAGGTTTTGGTTCTAAACAGGTGTGGCCCAGCTGTACCATCAACAACAATCAGTACTCCCATATTTAAATGTGACTATAAGCAATATGTTCATGTAAACTTATTTACTGCTCAAATCACTGACTATTTTAATTTTTTCAGTCATGCTATATGCTGTCCATTCAACATATCTTGCCCTTGCCAAAACATTCAATACTATACCACATGCTACCAAAATTACCAAGCTAAATGCACTGCAAATGATGCATATGTAGTTAGCATATGTTGGATAGCAAACTGGCTGAGAATCAAAATCACACCATAAGATTTGCAGATACATCATCATAAAGCATGAAAGTAACCAATGGTGTCCTTCAGGGATCCATTCTAAGTCTTCTGCTATTTGGCATGCACGTTTCTAGTCTCCAAATGAGAAAGTAAATGGGGATCTCTGGTTAACCAAGTTTGCAGCTGATTGTACACTGGTTGTCATTCTCAAATGTCCTTCTGACATGCAGAAGTTATAACTTGAACTTAAACAAGTCAATAGCTGGTACACAGAAAACAGGTTAAAACTAAATGCTATAAAGTATAATATTGTTACATTTGGTAAGTAATGCTTCAACTTATCTTATAATATAGCCAACACCCAACTCCAAATGAAGTTTTTGTGAGAGACCTTGGAAGATGGGTATATACATCACTCTCATTTGATCATCATGTTGCAACAATGTTAGGAAATCCTTCTATCTGATGCAGCTGATCACAAAAGGTATACCATCTAGATCCAGATAAGTCTGTACCCCTCAATATTCTGCACTGATCAGGCCCATCACAGAATACAATACCCTCTTTGGGGCACATCTTTTTAGACATATCAATCAGTTAGAAGTATCCCAGAGGTCCCTAACAAAAATATTATGGGCCTAAACACTTTCAGCTGCCAGAATAGGCTGGAGGCTCTGCCCCCTGTTTTCAGTGTTCTACAGACTCCCTGGAGCAATCTTTGCCTTACTTTTCAGGCCATTAGGGATCTGGCAGTTCAAGAACTCTTATATCTCCTAGATCAAACAGTTAATTAAACACTGGGTACAGAAATCTGAACCTGCTTCAGTTAACAAATCATGGTGGAGAGACAGATTTTTCATACACCAGCTACCCCTTCACTGGAACAAGCTTCCATTGCAGATCAAGCAACATGATGCAATATCTTCCATACAAAAATAATTAGGCAATTGGATGGACATTCACAAATCTATCCTTGGCATAACTGGCCTATCACTCTTTGAAAAAGGAATTCAGTTCTAAGAGTGGGTACTGGCAGCATGTAAATGGCCATGTGGCCCAGCTGCATTGTATTTTTATGCGTCAATTATTCTCTGACATGCCTCGATGGAAGTATGACATGCAGTTGATAGTCACTGCTATGCATAAACAATGGCTCAAAAAAGATAGTAAAATACAGTGCTTAAAGGAGTTCCCGTATACCCAGATTTGATACTCCCACAGATGATTATATTAAGTAATGAGTGCATGGAGTACAACAACCTCCATGGGGGTTGTTGCTATGTGGGTGTGAGGAAGAAGAAAACCACAACTGAATTTCTACATTCAGCCATGTTGTTTTGAATGAGAGCATTTTTCTGTTGTATGGCTTTTGGATACCTAGCCTAGATGTTTTTTGTAGTACATTTGTAAAACATTGATTAAAAATAATTACTCTTTTATACCATGTGTGAAAACCAACAATTCACCACAGTAACACACTTTGCTGTGTTTAAATCATTAAATGACAGTGACTGGAAAAACACTTTAGAAACCTTATTAAACTCTTTAAGTTCTACATTGCATAAAATTACTTAGGAAAGAAAGGGCATCATATTCTCTTTGCTAAGTTTAAGCAAGCAAGCAAGCACAATATGACTGGATGTTTTTTTTTCCACTTAGCATATTTCTGATAAGTACTTTTTTTAATTTGATAACTGAATGAACATGATAGGTGAAGTACTTTTTGCTTTTATAGATACAATTATCACTTTATCATAGACTGAAACAGTGACATAGTCCTGTCTTCTATGATATTCAGTTCACAGATCAAATCTTGGTGTGGCAGATTCACACCTACATTTAAGAACCAAAGTGTCCTGGCTGAATGCTGGGGCTTCCCTTTACAAGTGATTTTTCTAGCCTGAAATTTCCCTTCTTTTGCATATTTCTAGATCTAATACTTAGACAACAGCATCTGGAAATATCCGATTTGAATTAAAGTTTCTGGGTATAAATTTAACCTACTTGAGCCTACCATAAAATAGAGTAATGCATTAGTTATTATTGAAAATAGATGGCTGAAAATATTGTTTACATAATGAATTAAATATACCGCATTCATGGTAACAAGAAATTGAAAATTTAAGTCCACTTGATAGAAGAGCTTCAATTTACAGGGCTCTAACATTTCAATCTGGATCACAGTATTAGACTACAATTTCTTTATACCAGTGCAGAAGATTCAGATTATGGACACACTGTCTCATATCAGAGACATGTTAAGTTTGACTTCAAGTCACAGGAAAAAAGAACTAATTTGATAAATGTGTTCTACATGCCAGTTATCTTGCATAAATGCAAGATATTCAGTAAATCATCTACCACTCTACCCGAGGATCTACATAGCACCATGAGAGGTACATTTCAAATTGCAGGTAACTTATTTCAAGAAAGTTAGGTAAAGGTCTGTTTTTCTGTTTGTTTTAAGTTCTGAAGACAAGTGAGAAGCTGGCAATGTGGATTTTAAGATATTTGCTAAATAATGTTATCCTGTAAGCGTGCCGGTCTCAGCTAGAAAATATATGACTATCTAATCTGTTTGAGTGTAAAATGGTGTTACAAATATTCCAATTTAGCTATACCTCAAGTTAAGGCAGTGGATATTTTTATATAGATATTTTCTTTTAGTGAGCTCTTGATGCACTCATAAAAGGTTTATAAAAATGCATTTGTGCAAATCACATTAGATTCGTTTGTGGGCAGTACCTCATTATCAAAAGAATCTTAGCCATATATTTTCTGAAGACCAAAATCATTGCCTGGTCAACTGGCTTGCCCAAGGGTAAAACCCAGCACATTTAAACAGCTAGACTTACAACATGATGTTCTGAATTACAAATAAGTGACTTGTTCTTTAAGCTATACTGTCTCATCAACAAACAATCACAGACACATTTAAGAGTTGAAGGCAAAGCATGCTTGTAACACAGGACACCTTCAAAGGCTGCCAGGTGTTTGGAAAACTGAAACTTTCCTCTCTCAGACAGTCCAGGCTTTCTCAAATGAACATCTTGCTTTTAAACGCAATAGAAAAAGTATCATTAATCACTCTACAGGATACAGGTCCTTAATGGTTGTGGTTGCTGGTTATAATCAGCAGGTTTTTCATTTCCTTTTCCTAGAGAAAGTGTTTTGTACTGCACTGTTCAAAGTCATACACAGCAATGTTTTGTTCTTAGATGTATGATAAAAGAATTGCCTCATTTTATTATAAATATTTTTGAGGCAGCATCACCGCCTATAACTGTGATGGATTTTCAGCCCATAAATTACGACTGTTTAAAAGTGTGGCTTAAAATCAGTGACATTCATTACCCAAGTGGGAGAAAATGATTACATTCTCTTGCCTCCTCTTCTCAGGTTTCTAAAGGATCTCTGGCAGTAGTTAGCAGATAGGGCATATAATCTTACACATCTATAGAAGTTCTGGCTAGTTAACGTAAGGTTGATTCCTAATGAAAAATAAGCAAAAAAAAAAAAAAAACCCAACAAACAAGTAAATAAATGCATTTTATCATTCACAAGAATGTATACTGTTTTAATTTTCTGTAATTTGGAAAAAGGTTTTTTTTGCATAGTATGTATTAATGGTCTTCATCTCATTTATGCTACTATATTTGTACTGTTCTGGTGAAACAACAAAATTATTTTTATTATTATTATTATTATTATTATTATTATCATTATCATTATTATTATTATTATTATTACTATTAGAACTGCTTACACAGTCAGACGATCCTAAATACAAGGCCTTATGAAACACTAGATTGCAATGCTTGTGCCTTGTGACCAATTTTGATATAACATAGCTGTGACCAAAAATTGTAAATGGGTTTTGAGAAGAGTAGAATATACCTAAAATTAATTCTTTGGCAAGACGTAAAACATTAAAATCAATAAATTACCTCAAATGAAGGAGGTTCCTGACAATATTTATTTGTTTCAGAACTGACAATATAAACTACATGTTAAAGCAATGAATCATAGTGCACTACACTTATCGGGTCTAGGTTTGAATTCTACAACTCCTACTTACATACTGATTGGCTGACCGTAATAAATTTACTAAACCATCTATCATCATATATTAAAGAAAACATTTCCCCTTACTAAGTGGCTGTCAGTTGCCAAATAAATAATGAATAATGAAACATTTAAAATTTCACAGTGCTGTATCTGATGTAGATATGCAGTCACCAGCCTAAATAATTTCACACTCTGAATGGCACATTGCTATTGTTTTATAGCATATTGATGGTTATAAAATGACAAACAAGAGGTTGTTTTCTTACTCCTATTGTAAATGAATTATTAACATTATGAAACTTCACCATCACGAGTGGTATCTGAATCATGGTGTATATTGTTTTTGAGAAAAATAATTTATAAACATCACTTACAGTAAAACTGTTCATTTCAGAACTTGCCCTTATGTTATCACTTCTGTCATGAAGATAGCATCATACAAATAAAGTTTACTAGAACACCATATATAAAACTATAGAAAAATCAATGCAATGCCAAAAAGTAATATACTATTCCATCTGGAAAAATATTCTGACTTCACAAGTAATATTGTGTGCCAATAAGTAAGTGTTGTCATAAAAGTGGCTCTGCAATTCTTCACATTTTCCTGGCTAAGAATAAAATTAGTACATCTTTAACAATCAGGGAAATACTCTGGAGAAATGAAGCATTACTTTACTACTTGATTCTCGGTTCTTTTTCAAGTTTGTTTCTACATGGGTGACCATTCAGATATGTTTCAGCATATCCATCTGGTTTAAGTTAGGCCATAGCAGACATTGAAGTTTTACTGAGGTAAACCTAGCTGAAAGGGAAATTCTGTTGGTTTAATTACGAACCAGACAACTCCTAGACCACCCCATTACTAGTGATAAAAATGCAAAGTTACTTCCGTGGTTCTGTCACATAGTTTAATGAAGTGTCTACAGCAACAAGTTTTTTACACAATGAGGAGATTTCTTCCTCTTCTAAAATCTAGCACTTTTTTGTCGTACTTTAAACGGCGCGCTTGAAGTGTGTTAGTAAAATAAGTCTTTCTTTTGGTTATCCTGCAATTAAGGGTGAAATAATTTCCAGCTGTTAATTACACCAGTAACTATATTATCTCTTTTTCCATTAACGTTAAACTTTTATTAGTTTTCATGACTCTCTGCTTCACTTTGTTTTCTATTTATTTCCATCTTTTCATCTGGGCACAGAACTAGTGATCATATTTCAAATAATCAGCAGAAAATGTACAGTAAGCTGAGACTGAATGGCAACCACCAGAAAACTCAAAAGTAGCCACACCACATTGTTTATTATATAAAAGGCTTAGAGCTTTTGTCCACACAAAGTAAATTAGAATTCATCAGAACTTGGCATGAAACCTGCCTGGAGGCTATGGCTGAACACATATTCCAACAGGCCTGAAAGGGCATATTTTTTGCTATTTAGGATGCATTCTGTGATACTATCAGGGCTCATCAATGCTTTCTTCCTGGCCTTAAAGAATACATTGAGAATCTACTGCTTAGCTATACTTGTGGGAGTTATGGTTGAAGGTATTTCCTGAGGGGGTTATTGGGGGGGTGTAAAAATTGAAGCTAAATTTTTTGGCGAGTAGATTTACTATGTCCTCCAGATCAGTACAGGTGTCTTCATTGCCAGTTTGATTTGCACATTGATATGTGATGCCTTTCAAGTTGAGGATATAGATGAAGAAAGCCTTGTGGTTGCCCTCTGCCTAGGAGGCTATTTTTATTTTGAATTTGGCTTTGGTAGACTTGATTAGTCCCTTAACTTGCTTGTTTAGATTGATGAGGTAGTTATTAGCTTGCTGGGCATAGTCCTTCCTGCCTTTGGCCATGATTTTTTTCTTTTGCTGTACAAATTATTGATGTTGAGATTTCATAAGGCGTCTTGTTTTTTGAGTTTGTATTATGCTCATTTTGAGTAGGTGTAGCTGTCTCTATGTAGCTATTTACATGATTATACAGAGTGTCTGTGAACAGGTCTGCATAGGCAGCAGTATACTCAGGGTTATGGGGGCCTTGAATTTTTGCATTGTTTAAAAGTAGGAAGTTAGCCTTAGAATAATTATTAAAAGTCCCAGGGAGCCTTCGTGTTTATTACCAGTGACATTTGATATGTCTAGAGATGATGTAATTGAGGACACTGTACCCATGTGACAGTAAAGAATATTTATGTATACCTGTGGTGACAGATGAAAGATATTTTTCAGATCTGCCATTTGTCACTAAAGGTAGATATTTTGTACATAAAAGGAACCAAACTACTCATCTGAATGATTAATTTAGGTATTGGTGAAACTTTTTTGATTTGAAAAAAAAAAACAAGAATGAATTTTAGTTTCACTTCAAGTGTGGAGATCGACTCCAGACCACTTTTGCTAAAAATGATAAAGGAACCTTAAAGTAATATCTGAATGCTTATGGATGCTTTGAACTGGAGCTATATGACTTGCAACATTTTCAAAATGCATGCTAGTAAAACCAAAGATTTGTCTGTACTAAAAGAAATTATTCTTTTATAGTGGTGTTTCTCAGCCTGAGAAAAGGTAGGGGGTATAGTAATGTACCTAGCTGACAGACATTGTAAAGATAAGCATTCTGCTGTGAAGAACTTTGATATAGCAAGCCCTCTGCATTTCAACTTCAGCCTAGGCACCCTACAAGAGCTCTTCTGAAAGAAGTTCTTAGCTGTGAAGCCATACTGCAACGTTTTACTACTACAACTACTACTACTTCTACTACTACAGCTGCTTCTCTGGACAATTGGATTTCTTATTGAAGTATTTAAAGAATTTTAAAATGTTAAGACTTTAGGTTATTATATAATACTTACCCATGTTTATGGGGGTTTTAAGACTCTTGATCAATCATCTGTTAGTTAAGAAAATAAATAGTGTTCCTGCATGACAGGAAGTATTTTTGGCATCTACTGCGTGTGTTGATTTATTGCAAAGCAAATCTGGAGTGTAAACAGCTGTTTTTTTTCTTTACTTTTTACTTATGCTTGTTCTTCTGCCCTTTTAAGTGTTAAGATAGCACTTTTTTCATTTCTTTCTTTCATTTGTGTGGTCTCCCAAATCTTTATTAAGATGTGGGAAACACATATCTTCTAGATGTTAACTATTTTATATGGCTTTTATGACTTTTGTCCAGTCTTCTCATAGTCAAGACCATAAATGGTTTCCATGCATGAGTGGATGCAAGGCAAGCAGATGTCGAAATATTGCATTAATGGTAGAATGGTAATTAGGAATTATACCAAGCTTAACTAACAACTTTTGAACTTAGTACTTTGAAGAATAGTTTCCTGAGTTTATAAATAATTATCAAATAAGAAGCAATTTATATAAACCACGTTGCTGATTTCCTTAATCTTATATTTAGTAAACACACATTTACAAAAAGTATTGTGGCATCTTTTTGATTAAACTTGATGCATTTTTAGTATTAGAATTTAATGTACTTTTATACATCTATCATTTGATTGTAAGTGTGGGCAGGGTGAATTTTATTTTAGTAAATTAAGCACTACTTTTTAATTTTGTTGTTATGCTGTTGCTGATATGGGATAGTTGTGAATTGAACTTTTTAAAGTAATTTGCAGTATATTTAGGACTGTTTTTTATCTGACATTACTGAATAAATTCAGGGATTTTGAAAAATTAATTATTTAAATGCATGCATTTTAGAAGGCTTACTGAAAAACAAATACTTAGATAAATGTATATTTTGTGGTAGTCTAAGTATAACTAATTCAACTTTTGATAACTCCTGCCCTAATTTTGCTAAGTTTCTTAAACTACAATCCGTTTTGGATGTACAGTTATTTGATAGTCAATCTAATTGTTAATGTGGAAAAAGAACTTCTCTTAAGACTGCCAGAGAATGTATTCTAAATTGGGCTGACAAGAATAAGCTTTAAATTTCAGATGCTTCTCAGACTCCAAATGCATTACTATTAGACAAAATAGTGACTTTTCAAGTACATAAAACAGAGATAATAATGCATTAAAAAGCTCTGCTTCTACCTGTCAGATTTTCAGTATTAAAATGAGGTTTAAGAAAATCACTTTAAACACTAATAACAGTACTTTTCTTATAGCACCACTAAAAAGAGGGAAATAAATAAATAGACAAATTGGAATGAAAAGGGGGGAAAATTAGGTATGATCCTAAAAGATCAGTGGTAAAATATTTTGCTGAATTTTGACTGGCCTTGACAAGGGAGAAGTTAATGACATAGTGAAAGTTACTATGGATTAAGGGGAAATATTATTGAATAATATGTTCTTACAAAAGGATGATGACAATAATACAAAAAGCTTTGAAAATGATTTTACTCCATTTAGTACAGACACCACTAAAGTGTCTGTGGCTGTGAAGCTAAATATTTTGGAAAACTCAAGGTTTATCTTTTTGAAGCAGCATTAAAGGTAACTGATGCCTACAAGTACTTGGGCATTTTAATAACTAATATATTTTCTTTAAAAATATGTGAATAGTATAAAATTTAAAGCAAAGCATCAGCTTGGAGCTATGATTAAAACATTTTAATCTCAGGACTGTAGATGTAACTGCTTGCACATTATTCATATTAGGCTAACTTTAGATATAGCAATATATTTCATCTTTACAATATGAGTAATTTAAAAGTATTTAGAGTGTGCAAAGAAGATTCACTAAAAATAATGCAAAGCATATGAGTTATGATGAACACTGTAGGTTTTTAAATGCATTTAGTTTGCATTATTGGCATACAAGGAGTAAATTAATATTGGCTCATAGTGTTTTTTATGATCCATATTTGCAGTTATGTCTGAATTTAGATTTGCATCAGGGTAAAGTTCCATTATGGTATAATAATTTAAAATTGCATATGAATCCATTCAACACTAGGTTTACATAGTCATGTATTACTTTAAAACTATCTGGTCTTTAGTATCAGATACCAACTAAAATCAAAAATAAGACTGAAACCAAGGTAAACACCAATAACAAATGAAACAGACCCTGGTAAACAGCTCCAAGTCTGATAGCACACCACAGAAAACACCAGCACCAGCAGTATATCTTAAGTTTTTATTCCACATAATTTAGCACTTTTGTCTTACTAGAAGACTTCATCAGAATAAAGACACTCAGTTTTCCACTTGATTTATACTATTCATCCCACAAGCAAAGAACAATGATTGACCAAAAATTTTACATAATTTCCTGCCATTACAAAGTCCAAACTAGCATTCACAGCAAAATAATATTAATAAAAACAATTTTTTTTTAAAACATACAAACAGTATTTTCACAGCTCACACTTTTTCCTAAAACCATTTTTCATTTGAAACAAAATGTATATACATTTTCCATCACAACTTAGCAGCCCTCATTTTTAATACAGCACCCAGTGAAAGTTGCCCATTAAGCCCTGGGGTGTCCCTGCATTTAACTGCAGTTGCCATAACAATTCATGATACTCCAATAAAGTTTACCATTGTCCACCCCTTGGGTTTGGTTCAACTTGCTCTAACACCCAAAATAAAAATCTTCCATTAGGACAATCTTTCAAATGCTTATAAAGAGCATTAGTTTCCAAACATTTAGAAATGTCATAATGGTGCTCATAGACCCTAGTTTTAAGTGTGTCTCCATTTTCCCCACATAGCAGGTTGAACACAGTTGACAGACAGCCAAGTAAACCACCCCATTGTATTTACAGTTAAAATAGTTCTGTATAGTATTTAACTGGATTTCTTGTCAATGGGCCATGTGTTTACATTGATTACACATCTCACTCTTAAAAGTCCCCACTTTCCTAAGAGGGTTCTTACCACTCTGTTTCTTAGAAGCCCCTTCAAGTGTCTTTTTTATATTGGGCCCTTTGCACTTTATCCTACTAAATCTATTCCATTCTAATGAATACTTGCAGTATAGGAACAATCATCCAGTATTCATTTGAAAATAATTTTCCAAGGGGACACTCACAAAAGCTTCCAGATGATTACTAGGGATTATGAATTTGAGAAGTCAGTAGAATTTATTATTTCTTTATTTATAGAAAGAGGTTATAATAAGGAACGCTTGTTAGGTATTACTAAAGAAGTAACCTTAAAGAGGAAAATAGTTGGTTTGACCCCATACATTTTTCTCATAGTATTTATTATTTTTGGCTTTTATTGGTTTAGTACATATCTGTATCTTCTTTTACTTTTTTGTGGTTTTATTTAAGGACGTCTGATGTCTTACCCTAAAAGAGATGAACTACTTGACTTGACTATTCACCTGATTTCTGATAGTTAAGAGAGGATGTTTCAGAATTTACAAACTGTTCTTAGTTCGTAGGTGTGTACTAGACTAATGGCCTTGGAGCCTTTACAAGCCTAGCCCACAGAAGTGCCCTGGCATCATTCCACCCAATGTTATTTCTGAGTGTCTCTATAAAGTAGAGCCACTAGAGTGATCCCTGGGGTTAACTTTCTATTTCCCATCCACTCATCAAGCTTTCTCTTGAAGAGGGCCAGTGAGGTGCTCTGCTTGACATGTATGGGAAGTCTATTCCAGAGCATGGGCAGTCTCTGGGTTATACACCTGTCCCTCCAGCATTTTCTGTTGATTGTGATAATGAGGTTGAGGTCTCTGGAGCATGTGGTGTGGAGGGATTGGGATTTCTTTAGATGTAACATTACTAACAGAGCTGGGTCCGACATGGCTTTGTAAGTCAAGCAGAGATCGCCTCTTAGTAGATGATATGAGGCAGAGAATAGTTGGAGCTTTTTGAGTCTGTGTAGAACATATGCTTAAGGCCTAGGATCCTCTTTATGAGGTACTTTAGTGGTCTTTCCAGCTGTTGCATGTGTATAGTAAGGTAAATGCCAAATGGGGCATTATACTCAATGATTGTAGAGAGAGAGAGAGAGAGATGATGACCTCTTTCTTCCTGGACGCAAAACCCTTGGTAATGAGATGTGTTACATAGAAGGACTTTCTGACCACAGTGGCAATGTGGTGGTCGAAGGATAGGTTGCTGTCAACCTGTGTCCCCAGATCTCTTATAACACATTCAGTGTTCAGTGGGCTACCATAGATGTGGTAATTAGTGGGAACTGAGTTTTTCTCAAAGGGGATGACGATGCATTTCTTGGCATTAAGCTGAAGGTCATGGTTTTGACACTAGTCATTAGTCTTGGTGAGGCCTTTCTGTACGATGTCTACATCACTTGGGGAGTTAATAATGGCTTCCAGCTTGCAGTCGACTGCAAATGAGGTCAGCCAGAGTCCTTCCATGTTGGCCTGGACTTCTGGGAACATGAGTTCATGAGTTGAGTGACATGCAAACATCAATGAAATTTTTGGCTGAACAGATGAATGACATTAAAATGATAGAGAGAAAGCCAACTGTGATAACACTATTATTAATGACATTATTAATGACATTGGTGAAGATAAACTGACCATTAGTGATGGTGACCAAAGTTTTTCCTTGGAACATGGTGAGAACTATTACTTCAAAGTTTTGTCTATGGTTTTACACAACACCTACAATTCTTGCAATGATACTTTTTATGTCCAACCCAGGTTTTGTTGAGAAACAAGAACTGAAAGGTAATTTTATGGAGTTAGAGAAGAATTTGAGGAGCTATCAAGCTGTTTTCCTTGAAATATGTATTTTGAGCATTGCATTGCTCTTGGTATTGCTCCCAAAGGATTACGTTTTTACAAGTTTCCAAATGGAATTACAAGCTGGGCTTGAATTTTTTAAGATTGCTCATTAGAAACAATAACAAGATTATGGAACAGTTAAAAGACATTATCATTAAGATGGATGAACACATTAATGGTATGCTCAAGCAGGTTCCAGATATGTGGTGTGAATATGAAAAAATAATTTTCTTTGATCATTTGATTTGAAAAAAACTGCTGTAATTAATAAACAAAAACAGACTCTTAGAGACAGGTTCACCTATGTATTAACTAAAGAAAGCACTTAAAGAGTTAAGCCAATGAGAAATTAAGATTTAAGAAAAAATGTTCATTTAAATCTATTTCTAAACTAAGCAAATGCACTGCCCCTTTAACTGGAGGAAGACATCTAAGTGGAAACTATTTCAACAGGTCAAAGGGTTTGGAGAAACACCAGAAAGAGAAGAGGAGAGTGTGACAACCCTTCACTGGCCCAGAAGCCTCAATCCTCATCACTAGCACCAGTGAGGGACGTGCACATTGGGAGCATGACAAGTACACACAGTGAAGTAAAGTACAATATCCCTTAAGAACACACATAGATCACGGTCAGTCTGGGACTGGTTTCCCTCTTTCTCCAAATCCCCAATAAGAATCCCCACTGGAATAGCTATAGGGTTAAGATCCCAGTTGAGTGGCCAAGCCAAGACCTCCAGCAAATGCAAAGACTTTCTCTGAGAGAGTTCTTAAATTAATAATCAACATTACTGCTGGGTTAGCTCAGATGACATAACTCTTTGTCACCTGCCTTCAATTCCCAGGCTAACCAGATACTAACATCTCTGTGTTAAAAATACTTATCTCTCAGATATGCAGCTGCTAGGAAGTCTCCGAGCAATAAAAACACTTTACATTCTAAACCAAGTAATTATTTCTGTTTCCAGACAATAGGAAAACCTCTAGCTCTAGACATTGTGTCTGCTTGCTGCACTGAAACTACTTTTTATAGCTTTTAATTTCATAGGTTCATAGGTTCATAAGTGTTTATTAGCCTAATGGCCCTGGGACCTTTACAAGCCTAGCCATAGGATTACCTGGGCATAGTGCCACCCGTCCTTAGTTCCCAGTGCCTCTGTCGAGTAGCATGGGCAGTCACTGGGTTATGAACCTGTCCCTCCAGCATGTTCTGTTAATTGTGGTAATGAGGTTGAGGTCTCTGGAGTGTGTGGTGTGGAGGGATTGGGATTTCTTTAGATGTAACATTTCTAACAAAGCTGGGTCAGACATGGCTTTGTAGATCAAGCAGAGATCACCTCTAAGTAGACGATATGAGACAGAGATTAGTTGGAGTTTTTTGAGTCTGTCTATATAGGACAAGTATTTAAGGCTTAGGATTCTCTTTGTGAGGTACTTTTGCAGCCTCTCCAGTTGTTGCAGGGTTCTAGTGAGGTACATGATAAATGGGGCATTGTACTCAATAATTGGCCTAATGAGGGAAGAGTAGAGGGAGACAATGACCTCTTTCTTCCTGGATGAAAAACCCTTAGTAATAGGATGTGCCACATAGAAGGACTTTCTGACCATAGTGGCAATGTGGTGATCAAAAGAGAGGTTGCTGTCAACCTGTATTCCCAGATCTCTTATAATGCCTTCTGTGTTCAGTGGACTATCATCATTGTGGTAATTCATGGGAACCGAGTTTTTCCCAAAGAGGATGATGACACATTTTTTGGCATTGAGCTTAAGGCCATGGTTCTGACATCAGTCATTGGTCTCAGTGAGGCCATTCTGTAGGATGTCAACATCACTTGTGGACTTAATAGTTCCCAACTTGCAATCGTCTGCGAACTTTGTCAGCCAGAGTCCCTTTGTGTTGCCCTGGACTTCAGAGAAGTAGATACCAAACAGGACAGGACCCAGGATCGAACCCTTTGGGACTCCACTTGTGACTAGTCAGCAGTCTGATTTGGAGTCAGCTACTTTCACACTGTGGGTTCTATCTGTGAGCCAGTTTGCACCACACCTAGTGATATAGGGGTTGTTGCCAAGCTTAGTGTTTTTTTTCTATGATTCCTGAGTGGGGAATAGTATCAAAAGCCTTGGCCAGATCAAGGTAGGCTGTATGAACCACCTTGCCTTCAGCCACAGCTCTGGTGACTGACTCAAAGAAGTTGACCAAGTTGAGCAGGCATGATCTACCCTTCACAAAACCAAACTGTGTGGGATCCAGAGTTTGGAAATTCCCTATATCCTTGTTTATTAGGTCCATGATGATGTGTTCCATAGCTTTGCATATCAGACTCATCAGGCTAATGGGGTGATAGTTTCCAGGGTCTGTAGTCACTCCTTCTTTATGGAGAGGGATGACTGTAACAGTGCATCATTCAGTAGGGGCAAAGCCTGAGGTGAGGCTGTGATTGAACAGGGCACGCAGGTGAGGTGCCAGTTCACTTTGTAGTTCATGTAAAACACAACCAGGGATATTATCATGTCCCATAGAAGCTGTATTCTTAGCCTTGGACAGTGCTGTTTTAATGTGTGCAGCTGTAATATTGGGTGCTGGCAATCTACTGGTATTGTGATTGGTCCTTTGGGAGGGGTAAAGTTGGCACTGAATCTTTGGCCAGTATACTGGCAATATCTGTTGGCTCGGTATAAGAGGTACCCTTGTGCAGTAGCTCAGAGCAAATCTGGGTATTGCCATAGAGTTTCTTTACATAACTATAGAAGGCCTAGTGGTTGTCTTTACTATCTGCTGCAATTCTGTTTTCATATCTAGCTTTAGCGGATTTGATGAGGTATCTCAACTTTTTGTTGAGGCTGATAAGGGAGTTTTTCCAGTCTTGGGACTTCTCCTTATTCTGCATCAGTTTCCTCCTTCTGTTGTAGAGTTTGTTTATGGCAGGGGACCACCAGATTGGCTTCCTTTTTTTGCAGGAAAGTGTCTTGGGTCTATTGGATATGACAAGATCTATGCATTTGTGTACGTGTTCATACAGTGCATTGGTGTATGATTCTGTGGTCACGCAACTATTCTCCATTTGCATGGGTGCCGTGAAGTTAGCCACCTCTGTTTTTTAGGAGCCCAAAGTTACTTTGGAGACATTTTTCATGGTGGTTACCTTTTCGGGGGTGGGGTGGGAGGGATGTGGATTTCCCAGATGATTAGTTTGTGGTCGGATCTAACCAAGGAGGAGCTGACTACTGGTGTACAGCAATGGTCGCCCATGTTAGTAATGACCAGATCAAGGATGTTGCTACCTCTAGTGGGGGTAAGAAACAAGCTGGTCCAGGACATTGGAATTAATGAACTCCAGGAAACATTTGGCAAATGTATTGGTACATGAGTAGTTTACACAGTTAATTTCAACGTATTTGCTTGACGTTTTGCATGTTAACTCTGTGTGTTCCAGCTTCTACTATTAAAACATACATTTGCACAGGTATATAGTTTATATACATTTCTGTTCTTTTCCAGTAGGGTACACTGTGGTTACATTCTTGAAGCTCAGTATATAACATACAGTTCTCTTACATTTGTAAGACAAGCATATGAATCATATTAATATTCACAAATGACATATGATTATTTACAAAATTCCAGCTAACTGGGCTGACAGCATCAGAGAGAGAAGTTCTACTTTCATGAATTCAACTAGAGGAATACAGGAACTTCCACATTTTTCTCCTGGCTTCAATTCTTTGAATGTTAATAAATTGGACAATAGATCAAAAAAATTGTCACACAGAAGAAAAAACAGCGACCTGTTGAACCGCAGCAGAGGGAGAAGTCACAGACAAATGAAATGGGAAATTTAAATGAACATTTAGTGAGTTGATTTCCAAAATATTCAACTTAACTTGGTATGGATTTCCTAGCATTCAACTTAAATTATTGGGGCTGGAGTTTAATTTTTTACCTGCCTAAAGAGCTAATGTAACAAAAATGTTACTAGAACTGAGATTTCGTACTAGAAATTTTAATTTGAAGTATTTGCTACAAAATGTAGGTTTCAGTAACACTTTAAGTAAACATTCTTGATTTAATCCTGCATTACAAAATACTTTAAAATAATTAGAAAAGTGTTTTGAAATGTATATCAGGGACATTTTTGGCTAAAAAAAGTAATAATAATTTTTTAACTTAAATCATGATGAAAAGAAAGCACTTAAAGAATTAAGATAATGAGAAATTAAGATTTATGAAAGCAGATAAAAGGAGAGGTGTTGGTTATTAATGAGAGGGATAATTATACAACTGGTATAGTGAATATTCCATGGTTTCTTTGAATGTTATAGACAGAAGCTATAAATGTAATTATGCTTGTCTGTATGATTTTTTATACATGACATTAATTATGAATTATATAATTTCTTACTTGTTGACAATCCCAAAATAAGGGTTTTGTTTGGTATCCCTAAAATTCATAAGAGTTTAACACACACCCTTTTAGGCCCATAGTGTCAGCACCTAATAGTGTTAACAAAGGGATTGCTCTTTTTATGGATACAGTTTTGAACACTTTAATTCAAAAGTTGCCTTCTTATGTCAGATATTCTTGGGACTTTTTGGACCAACTACTAGAGTTTAACCAATTGTAGAGTTATGAAAGTGGGGATGTCCAGATGGTTACTGTTGATATTTCATTATTATTCACCAGTATTCCACAAGATTTGGGTGTTGAAATTGTTAGGTTGTTTCTTGGGAAATATAGTGAATTACCTAACAATCAAATTAACTTATACCATTCCCTTTTAGAAATTATGTTGGGCAACAATTTTTTTCCTTTTAATAGGAAATATACAAACAAACAAAAGGTGTGGCTATGGGTTCTGCGGTGGCTCTAGCCTTTGCCAATCTCATTTTTTGGGTGGTGGGAAAATAAGCTTCTACCTTTAAACAGATTTTATTACAAAAGATTTGTTGATGATTTGTTTTATACTTTTTGGAACTAAGGATGAATGTGAATTGTTTATAGAGCAACTTAATAAAAATTCTGAGTTCTTGACATTTACATTAGGTGAAATAGGTATGAAGATTCATTTTCTTTTTTTTTTTCCTTAAAAGTTTTATTTGATTTTAAAATAACAACAAAAAAAAAGACTTGAACATTTAATACAACACAAACAAGTTACTATTTACAATGCACATAACAAGATATATACCAAACCATTAATAATTTTCTAGTAAATCACTTAGTTCTTGCCAAGATATAAGTTGATGAGTGACATTTTGAGTTCTCATTTTCAAAGTTAACAATTCCTTTTTATATACAGATTTAGCTACACAAACACATTCTGAAAAAGAGAAATTTACAATTCCAATTTTTAGTTATAACTTTCTTTGCTATAGCTAGGCTAGACCAAATAAGAGATACTTGTGAGACTGGTATAGATTATTTTTTTTGATTTTACCTTAGAATGGGATAGATTTAGTAAGATCTTTGAAAGTAATATTTATTGTAAAGAAACATTTTCTAGCGGATACTTGCACTATAGAAGCAATCATCCATAAAAAGGATATTCCAAGGAGACAGTTTATAAGAGCTTCCAGGATGATTACTAAGGATTATGAATTTGAGAAGGAAGTAGAATTTATTATTTATTTATAGAAAGAGGTTATAATAAGGAACACTTGTTAATTATTTCTAAAGAAGAAACATTAAAGAGGAAAATACTTAGTTCAACCCAATGCACTTTTCTCACAGTATTTATTATTTTTTGGTTTTATTAGTTTACTACATATCAATATCTTCTTTTACTTTTTTATTGTTTAAGTAAAATAAAAGACTGATCACAAGTTGCCAATAGGAAAATAGCATTATCAGCAAAATGGATCTGATTCAAATTACATACAAATATAGCTAATAAAACTAACAAATCTTAACATGCCCACCACCACTTATTAAAATGCATTAGAAATTAATGATGCTAGAAAAGCAAATTGTTAAAAATTCCTCAGAACTATAAAAGAAAACAATCTATAAGGCACTCTGCTGATAAAAAATATGCAAATTACTTATAATCCTATTCAGAAGAAATGTAAGAATTAATACATCCCACTGAAGATAATCAGAAACACTAATTATGCATACATGCATAAACAGAGAAGATGTATAACTGTAACATAGGGGATTCTGATTTCTGTTTTACTTGCTATAGTTTACATCGTAGGAACTAGAAAGTTGATTTGTGAATTGTGGCTTTTCCAGTCAACAGAAGTGTGTTCTCTATACCTGCAGTACAAGATGCATTTCAAATATATCTGTATAGTACTTGGACCTCAGCATTATGCTCTGTATTAAAAAAATGGCAAGCTGTTAAACACCATGGGAAGACTGTAGAAAGAGTGCCAGATATTGAGATAGACAGGTTTGAGGGGCAGTATAACCTGCTGATACATGTGTGTGTAGACATACGAATTGGAGAAATGAGTTTAAAGGTTGCTTAGACTATTTTCCTCCCAGCTGAATATATAAAGTATGTTAAGTGGAGTTCAGACATTAGCATTACTGTTTTTGTGTATAAGTTTTGACATCCTTGGTCCATCTAGGTAACTGGAATTATACTGACAGTGAGGGCGCATCCCATTTATATTTTGTACCGATTATGCTTTAAAAATCAAGGCAACTTAACTCTGTCAATATAAGATAAGTATCTACAGAAGTAATGTATAAAGTATACAGAATTTCTTTTCAAAATAATTGGTTTTGGGAAAGAAATTGCTGCCAGTTTTGTAATATATTTTGTTTTCTTTTTAACTTAGCTTTAATTTCATTAAACAGTATTATTCAATGCAAACATCTTATACTGGTAAATAGAAAAAAAATAAGAAAAAAATGAAGTTTTGTGATAACAAAAGAAACTCAAGTGAATTAAAATACTGTAGGCACAGTGGCATACTATATACTACACAGCTGTGATCAAACATGAAATGTAATGCTAATTTAAAGGATCAACCATATTATCCTTATGCAATATGCCCTATGGATTCCTAAAATCAGCAAGTCCTTAGCACCAAGCTGGAGGTTGATGTGCCAAGTAATGCTCAAAAGTAAACAAATCAGCGAGTCCTTAGCACCAAGCTAGACGATGTACCAGGTAATGGTTAAAAGTAAACAAAAGATACATGAAACTGCCTAACTAGGGTCTACATAATATTGTAGATCAGTCAGGGTGGACTATAACAGAGGTGAGGTGCACAAGTCAATGTGCTGATGATCTGTATTATAGTTTCATACTAAAGGAAAGTCATAAAAAATGGCTTCTAGTCAGCTGCTTGCATCACCTAAGTTTGGTCTCTTTTTATATGCAAGTTTTGGGCCCTGCTCCACCATTAACAATTTAGTCCTCATCTCCTATTCATTCACTGCCTCCACACTTCCTGGCATTTAAGGACACTGTCACAAAAGGGAAAAGTTATAGATTGTGTGATTTCATCTTGCAGGTTCAGGAAATCTTCTGTTTCATCCTGCCCTATGTTGCCAGACATGCATGATGCATTTCTTTGTATGTTATGCTCCAACACATCTGCACATTTCTGCATACCTGCTTTACCTGACTTGAAAGTGATCCTTCCTTTGGCAAGTAGGCTCTTACCCCCACATTCCAATTTTTTCCTGCAGGTTGATCCACAACAGGCAGTCATGCAGTAAAACCTATACCGACCTTTATTTTGGGATGGGAAATCTGATATCAGTCACTCACCCCTACCTTCCTTGAAAGACTCCTCCACTGAGTAGATTAATAATCAGTCTCAGGCCATATGTGCCACATTTATAGCTTCATCTATGTATGCTATGGCAAGGCTCTGTATTGCAGATTAACTCATATTTCCATTAATATATTTAGTTAACAGATATGAAAGTGGAAAAATAATTATAGAACTTGCTTAGCTGTTTTACATTGAGAACTAACAGCCCCCTTTCCCATAAAAATGAGTTTCCTGTGTGGTTTAAAGGTAAGATTCTATCCTATACTGACTTAGTTAAGAAAAAGTGAATTTCATGATAAGACCATTCACAGAGGAGGTAAGATCTCACAGGCTACACTGAAAACACATTCTAACATAGTAGAAACCATGAAATCCTCAAAGATCTAAAACATGTGAGGTCACTTTTCCCTCATCTCGCATTACTGCTTCTTCACTGAATAAAATACTCATGATGCAGAGTATAGACATACTTTTTGCAATATAATGATTTAAATTAAAAGAGCCTGTGAATATAAGTAGCATATGGAACCAAAGATAATTAAACTCCATCTTCAACTATATGAGAAAACTATGAAACAATAACATACATTGCTCTAAACATATTCATAATGATTCCTCCAATTCTGACCAAAAACATTGCCAATAGTTTTGTTAACAAATTCAGTCCATACTTCACTTCAAAACTTCTGTTTTAAAGCAGGAAATACCTGATTACTTTACTCTCACCAATTATCTGCAAAGATCATTTACTGAAAGTGCTAATCAAAATCAAAAATACTTTTTCCAAGAGATCTGATAATATACTTGGTTGCTTAATTAATAATGTTAATCATGTCCTTGGGGACCCACTCCTTAAACTGTTTAATCTAGGTTTAGCTACTAGTTTTTGTCCCTAATGAGTGGCATACTGCAATAGTGATGCCCCTCCATAAGGGTGGGCTTACTACTGGCCTTACTACTGGCATAGGTGATTAGATACCTATCAGCCTTACAAATCCCATCTGCAAAGCCATGAAGTGTATTACAACAGACCTCATAATCTATTATATCAGTTGTGACATCCCAGCACTGGCCCAGTAATCAGGGAACCTAAATAATCACCACTTGCAACAGTGGGGAACGTACTCACTGGGAGGATGAAAAGTATGGACACAGTAAAGTGTATACACACAGTAAAGTCAGTTTAAGGCTGGTTTCTCCCTCTTTCTCCAGATCCCCAATAAGACTCCCCACTGTCACAGCTATAAAGTTGAGTCCTTAACCAGGGTTCCAAGCCAAGTCCTCCAACAGTCTCTCTGTCCAACCAGTGCTTCATGTCCCTGCCCAAGTAGCTGACACGCACACTCTTGGAGATTTGTTTTACATACACACACATGGGAAAGACTGGCACAGGTTTACTAGCTATGCTCCCTTATGCCCAGACTATAAGGTAGTTATCACTGCCACCAGAACCCCTTATCAGCTACTTTAAGGCCCTTAACAAAGGGTAGTCTGACCAAGACCAACGCTATTAGGAGTGGCCTACACAGTGGTACCAAATAAATATGCAAGTACTCTCAGAGCTTAAATATGTCTCACAAATATCAGCCGCAATGATAGGTTTAATTATATTTAATAATAAATAATAAAAGAACAAGAAAATACTCATTAAATCATCACAGTAATTTCAGAGTTCAAAATCACAGGAAATATTTTAAACAACATTGCAGGAGAGTTTCAAATAAATACAGAAAACATTGAAACTGATCTTTACTATATTCCTAGCTATATCTAAAAGAATTACTATACCCTAGAAACGTACTATTACAGCAAGGCAAGTGTGGTGAATGGATCGTCTAGCTAATGTTGTTGTCAGGTCGAAGACAAATACTGAAATGCCCAGTTAGTCTCTTAGGCAGTTCTCAAATTAATATCAAATATTACTGCTGGGATACTTGCAGCATGACATCACTTTTTGTCACCTGGCTTTAGTTCTCATGTTAAACCCCCATTGTCAGAAACTACCAGCATTTAGTATCTACCTGTGAAAAATATATAGCCCTCAGTTCTTTGCAGCTGCTAGAAGACACAGAAAAATAAAACACTTACAAGACAATGCAGAAGGCTCCCTAGTTTTAGACATCTTGTCTCGTTGCTGCACTGAAACTGAAAGATAGCATCTCTTTTATGGTACAATTATAAAAACATTAATTTCAACTATTTTACTGAAGTTTTGCAAGTTAACCTTCTATGTGCCAGTTCCCACTGTTAAAATATATACATTTACACAATTACAATAGTTTATATACATTTCTGTTCTTTTCTAGTAGGGTACACTGTGGATACATCTTTAAGCTCAATGCTTTACACACATTTCTGTACCAGCAGTTTGATATACACGTAACATACAGTTCTAATACACTGGTAACACAAACATATGACTCATGAACTGACATACAATTATTTACTAAATTCCAGATAGCTATGCTGGCAGTGTCTCCTTCTGTCACACTTCTATATAAATCATATTAATATTCACAAATGTCATATAATTATTCACAAAATTCCAGTGAGCTGGGCTGGGAATATTTCCTTTTGTGACATTTCTCCCCCAAAGACTCAAACTAGTTTTTCAAGTGACCCTTGGGAAATGTTGCTTGAGAGAGCTGACTATCTGGAAATACATTACCTCATTCCCTGTCTTGATATTCCAGCTACATTGTCATTGCTGAACCCAGTACAGTGCTGCACTGTCCTATCATATGCCTGCAAATATTAATTTGGGATTTGGCTGGCTAGCTCCCTGTTGCCATAGATCCCCCTCAGACTCCTCCTGCCTCCTATTGCCAATACTTAGCACTAGAGCCTCCCTATAATGGCAAAGTTTTATCATGTTAACATGGTACAGTTTGTGTCCTTGCCTTCTGCCTAGCAGTTCTACCATGTAGTTAACATGACTGACCTTCCTTATCACTTTGAAGGGTCTCTCCCAAGCTGCCTGCAGCTTGTTGTTTCTGACAGGAAAAAGAACAAATTACCTGCTTCCCCACAGCATACTCTCTAGGTTGAGCATTCCTGTCATACCCAACCTTTTTCTGCTGTTGGGCTTTTGCCAGGTTCTCCTGGGCCAAGCCTATGAGTTCCCTGACCCTTGTCCTGAGGTTTAGAACATATGCCACAACAGACTCCTTGTGGAATTCACACTCACCCTCTCACTCATCTCAAATCAAATCTAGAGGTCCGCTCACCCTATGCTCATACAGCAACTCAAAGGGTGAAAAACCTGTGGATTTTGGGGGATACCTCCCTGTAAGCAAACAACAGATGTGGAAAATATTTGTCCCACTCCCTGTTAAAATGGTCTGCAAATGCCTGTACCATGATCTTTAGTGTAGAGTTTAACCTCTCAACCAGTCCATGAGTCTGGGGATGGTAGGGGGTGGTCTTTAGGTGCTTCACCCCACAGTGCTTCCACAGACAGGACAACAGGTCTGACATGAAATTGGCACCTCTGTGAGTCAATATTTATTTTGGGAAACCTACCCTGCTGAAAATCTCTAACAAAGCATTTGCCACTTTTTCTGCCTCAGTGGAGGACAGAGCCACCACCTCAGGGTATCTCTAAGGATAATCTGCTACCACTATGATATATTTTTTCCCTGTGGAACTTGGGGTACTCAGAGGCCCCACAGTATCCCACAGTATCCATAGCGAGCCTCTGAAATGACTCCTCAATCATAGTCAAAGGAATTGAAGGAGCTTTCACCTTTTCTCCTGTCTAGTCTACCTTTTGGCACTGCTCACAGATCCTGCAGTACCCCGTTACATCTCTGGAACTCCCAGACCAGCTCTTTGTACATTTTATGCCCATATGACCTGCAAAGGGAATATCATGGGCTATGGATAGAAGTGCCAGATGGTAGACTCTGGGCACTACCAACTGCTGTATTCTTTCACCCCATAGCCTTCCCTCAGGGGTCCATTCTCTATACAGTAACCCTTTGTCCCAGTATACAGATACCCCTTTTCCTTGACAATCAGTTGCCTCACTAGCTACCTCCCTTAGGCCTTGTAATGTAGGGTCTAAGAGCTGAGCCTGTCTCATCTCTCTCTTTGTAACCATTCCCAGCTCCCCTTGCACAGGAAGTCTGGTATTTTTTGACAACGGTGCCTAAATGTCAGCCTTTGCACTACTACTCACCTCTGCCCTTGTAGTCACTTTGTTCAAGGGAACATCAGCACCCACAAGCAGCAGTGGCTCACCTTCAGTCTCACTGCCACAGGGAAGCTTCCTCTCTGAAGTAACCACCACACCAGTCCTGGCTTCAGGTCTGTGGTCTGTCTGGGTTTCTCCTAGGCTATTAGACCCACATGCTTGTCTCCAAGCCTAACTGTGTGTCACTGCATGCGCACAAGGTACTGCTTTATCAAAATCATTCCCTATCAGAACATCTGCAGGGATATACTCAAACACACCTACTTGTTGGCTTCTTTTTCCACCCTCCCAGTCAAGGTGAACCCTAGCCAAAGGTATTTGGAATAAGGTCCCTCCTGAAGCTCTGACTGGAGTAGACTGCTCAAGCAAGTCATCTCCTCTTTAACCATACAGGCTTCACAATGGTTAGATCAGAGGCTGTGTCTGTCATAGCAGTGGCCTCTTTCCCATTTACAAAGGTAGGATATAACCTCTTGTGGTAGTTTTGGACCCTTGTTGTCTCAAGACAACTTACTGCTGGCATTCTGTCATTCCCACTTACTGGCTCTCCCACATTTTGTTCCCTACCTTGCCTCCATGGACATCTATATGCTACATGGCTCCACTGGTTGCATTTGAAACATTTAACCCTTGATCCTGGATGTGTACCTGGACTAGTGGCTTCCCCTGCTACTGGTGAACTCTGTTGAGGTGGTCTAGGCTGCCCATCATGGGTTCCCTTAGACCCATGAGCAGCACTGAGTATCTTGCCTGTGCAGTGATGCCCTGCTTGTTAGGTATAGATATCCCTTTTCCCCAACTCATTTGCTGTGTTACCTTCTCTATCTGCTAACCAGATTATCATATCCTCAGGCAAAGTGCTAAGGGCTTGTTCCCTCACCAAGAGGTCTGCCAGCCCTTCAAAAGTGGTGACCTGACACCCACTGACCCACCTGTGAAAATAAGTTCTTAGTTCAGCAGTATATTCACACACATTTTCATCTGCCTTGTGTCTGTCCTCACAAAACATTTTCCTATAAGCTTCAGGTGTTAACTTAAAACACTCTAAAAGACAATTTTTAACAGTACTGCAATTTAAGCAATCAGTAGCAGACAATTTAGAAATAGCAGTTACAGCTTTATCATGGTGTAAGGGGGTCAGAAACTGTACCCAGAGCCCTTGGTCAACGTTATACTGTTTACATACCCTTTCAAATATATGAATAAAACTGTCAAAATTATCACGTTCTGTAAATTGTGGAAGAAATTTACTGACCTTTGTGGCTTCTGGAATTTGGTTACTCTCTTCTGCATTACCTCCATGACTCTAGCAAAGAGTTAGCATCTCCTATTCATGTTGCCCCTGCCTCTCATTCTCCTCAGCTTCCAGACTTTGCAGTTTCTGATTTTCCTCAGCCTCCAGACATCTGGGTTTCTCATTTTCCTCAGCCTCCAAACATCTCAGTCTTTCTGCTGCTTCTATTCCCAAACGTTTGGCCTCCAGTTCAAGTCTATTTAACTCCAGATGGATTTTTAAATCTTCTGTGGAAATGTTGAACTGTTCATTTTCTGAGAGTTGTACATGTCCAAGGCCAGTCTGGTTGTCTTCCTGATTGCTGTCTGTGATGCAGCTGTCCCCAAGGCTGCAATCATTCCTGCTTTAGTTAGGTTGGCATTCACCAGTCCTTTAGCCTGGCACATCTCAGCCAACTGGCTCTTTATCAGCTTGCTATATTCCTCTGCTTCCATCCTTGCCTGCTCTCCCTGACTAACTATGCTAACAAAAAATAAAACAGTTGTGATATGAAACTGAATGTTCACTGTGTGGCTGATTGATAGTACAAACACCTTCATTAGGGACTACTGTTTAAAGGCTACAGGAATTCAATATCCAAATCACTGAATCCTAATATGTGGATCACCACTGCAAACAAATTAATATGTGATGTGCGTATCCTACCACTGCCCACCAATTAATATATGATGCCCCAGCAATGGCCCAGTAATGAAGGAGCCTCAATCCTCACCACTGGCAACAGTGAGGAATGCACACACTGAGAGGATGACAAGTACACACACAGTAAAGTGCAATTTCCCTTAAGAGCACACAGAGGCCATGGTTACTCTTGGGCTGGGTTCTCCCACTTTCTCCAGATCCCCAGTAACACTCCCCACTGGCACAGCTTTAGAGATGAGTCCTTAGCCAGGGTTCCAAGCCAAGTCCTCCAACACTCTCTCTGGCCAACCAGTGCTTCATGTCCCTGCCCAAGTAGCTGACACACACACACTCTTGGAGATTTGTTTTATACACACACACACACACACACACACCTGAGAAAGGCTGGCACAGGTTTACTAGCTATGCCGCCTTCTCCCCAGACTATAAGGTAGTTATCACTGCCACCAGAACCCATCATCAGTTATTTTAAGGCCCTTAACAAAGGGTGTCCAATCCTACTGTGTAATGTTACTATTAATCCAAATGGTAGTTTGACGAAGAGCAAGGCTATTAGGAGTGGCCTGCACAGTGGTACCAAATAAATATGCAAGTAATCTCAGAGCTTAAATATGTCTCACAAATATCAGCCCCAAAGACAGGTTTAAATATATCTAATAATAAATAATAAAAGAACAAGAAAATACTCAGTAAAGCATTACAATAGCTTCTGAGTTCAATATCACAGGAAATATTTAAAAAAAAAACATTGCAGGAGACGCTCAAATAAATACAGAAAACATATAAACTAATCTTTACTATATTCCTAGCTATATATCAAAGAATTACTATACCCTAAAAACTTACTATTACAGCAAGGCAAGTGTGGTGAATGAATCTTCTAGCTGATGTTGTTGTCAGGTCGAAGAAAAATACAGAAATGCCCATAAATTAATATCAAATATTACTGCTGGGATATTTCCAGCATGACATCACTTTTTGTTACCTGACTTTAGTTCTCAATCTAAACCCCCATTGTCAGAAACTACCAGCATTTAGCATCTCCCTGTGAAAAATACATAGCCCTCAGATCTTAACAGTTGCTAGAAGACATAGAACAATAAAACACTTACAAGACAATACAGAAGGCTCCCTAGTTTTAGACATCCTGTCTCCTTGCTCACTGAAACTGAAAGAAACCCCCCCAGATTTACTAATCTGCCATGCAGGAATAACTTAGTCCTGCATGGAAGCAGCCATTTAGGGGCAGGAAGGCAGCGTGCCATGCATATTAATGAAGGCGCGCTGCCTGAGCTCCTAATCTTACACGGAGCATGTAAGAGTGCAAGGGGCATGTCTGAGAGCAGAGCTTTCAAAATATACACGCCCCCACAATTAAGAACAACAGAAAAGCCAAAGGAATGAGCTAGACTGCTCAGAGGTGTCTGCAATATCCCCAGCAACATCCCCCACGTGTACAACAGCAATAGTAAATACAAATCAAATAAACCTTTTTGTTTATTATGAATCCAATGAAAGCTAACCATAGGTGCACAGGTTTGCCCATTGCTTAGCTACAGTTAATGCAGCTTAAGTGGCTGAAGAGGATAACAAGGAAGATATATGCAAATGAAGCAATATAGCACTAGTGTAGTGGGCAGAGCATGCTCCTTATGAGCAGGCATTCCTGGTTCAAGTCCCACTGCAATACATTCCATTTTCCATGGCAAATCACGTTATGACCAATATTTTAGTTGCATAACCTACTAAATAACATATTTGTGAACTGGAGTACTGCATTAAATGCAGATGTGAGGTGTCAGTGTCATAATGTTGCAAAGTCCACAGATAAGCACATGTGCCCCGTATAGTATATGTACACAGGAATCATGGATACAAATGGAAGGTAAAATGTGTAATGAAAGACAACTCCATACATCTTCCAAATCCCCCACCTTCCCAAGAACCATTAGATATTACTGTCTAAATCAGTGCAATTGTAAGCGGGAGTAAGCACTAGTGAGCAAGTGTAAGCACCAATAAGCAGTAGTGAGCATATTTAAGCACTAGTAAGTGAGTTTTAAGCCCATTTGCATGGGGGTAAGCAGTGCGCACACAGGTTAAGCAATATTGAAGCTAACTCTCTGTAAGCGTATTTAACCAGAGGTTAGCATTGCTTACCCTTGTGTAAACCTGCACAAACCCACTTACAGCTGCTCAAAAGTGCCTTAATCTCTTTGTATCCAACAGCCCGTGTTCTGCCCAGCAACAAAATAAACAGCCTTGCAGGTCTTGAACCCCAGACCCTATACACTATAGTCACAGTAGCTAACCGCCAAGCCATCACAGCAGTACAGAAGAATGAGGAATCACCAAACAAGTCCTCACTAAAGTAAAATCAAATTGAACCTGTGAAAGGAATCAGTATACAGCCATATGTTCTATAACCCACTACATAACATAAATATGTGAACTGGAGAACATCAGTAAGCCCAGATGTGAGGTGTAATTGTAATAGAGTGTTGAAGTCCCCAGTAAAACGCAAGGACCACATACAGTGTACGTACACATGAATCATGGACACCAGGCATATATATAAGATGTAATGAATAATAAATCAATGCCAAAAAGAAAAAATAATGCAAAGTCTAATGTAAGCAATGCTAAGCATTGCACAGGCCAGCTCAGGAGGAGTAAGCAATGTATAGGCCAGCTAACTCAATGTGCCCAGTGGTATACACTTTTAAACAATGCCAAACTTAGGTAAGCAGGTTTGCCCATAGCCTAGCCTTTTCAAAACTGGCCAATCACGGAAAAGTGCAGGAAATTGTCCCTACTTAAACCCAACAAGCGGGAATACATCTCATAACTGGATGTAGCTTCCCTTTGCAAGCACAATGGCAGAAAGGGGAGAAGGTGTGCACTTTCGGGTGCAGCGCTGGTGCATCCAGGAATCCAGAGTCATCGTAGGACTCCTTGTCAAAGACCATGAGAAGAGACTGCTGCAGGGCCAGTACCAGAGTTCCCAATATAAGGTGGAAGCCTGGGACCATCTCACCCATGACCTCACCAGTGCCACTGGCATTCCCCAAACTGGTGAGCAGGTTAGGCATCACTATGCCAACCTGAAGTGGTGTAAGGGGGATCTCTTGGAGCAGTAGATCCAAGAGGCAAGAAAGGCAGCAGCTGTCCCAGCTGTGTGTATCACTCCACTATGTATGTAGTAATTGCCAGCGCATGTATATCATGGATAGGTATGGCTAAATATTCTTCTTATGTCCTCCACAGCTGCAAGTGAGCAGGCTGTGAACCAGGAGGCCCATGGAAGTCACCTGGAGAGGTTGCAATGCAAGGCAGGTCAGTACTTGAATGTATTGTCATAGGAAATAAATCTAAAAGTATTAGTAAATTAATTGCCTGTATAAAACATGTATTGTTTAAGGCAAGTACTGCATACACCAGAGTATATGGCAGGAAGAGTCTCATACAGGAGTTTGTATGCAAATAAAAGTGTAATAGCCTGACAATAAAGGTCTAACTGCTGGACTGCATGTGTATACTCTGGTATCACATGGTAATGCAGATTTGCAATCACGTAATAATACTGTTGTATTAAACACTGTTACAAACACTGTGCACCATAAATGGAATGTATAGGAATGCTTGTATATGACTGGTGCAATCCACAGAGGCCATTTAGTACAACTGAGAGATACATAGACAGGAAACAGTGAAAAGGCAGACAACAAAATCCAAATAGTACATGTAACTGAGATGTGAACTGTCGTATGTTTAGCACACACAGCAATGGTTTGAATCCTGGCAGTGGTAGTAGTTTGCGTATGGAATCATACCCCACAGCTGTACAGATATGTTCCGAATGTCCAGTAAAGTGGCCCATATCTGTTGCCTGTCAACCTGTCCCTCTGGGAAATCAGTGAGATGATCCCAAACGTATAGGCAGCAAACAGGAAATACAACTGATTGACACACATCTATGAGAACAAAGCTGACACACTAGCAACTCCCCAAAATCTTATGAGAGTAAGAAGGCATGTATGTCCCATTTACACCCCCATGTTGTCAAGCTGTGACCAGAGTGTGTACAGTAACAGAGTGAGATGTATGTGCATAATAGTAATGTGGAATCTAGTAATGGGTGTGGCAACATTCAGGTAGTGCTAACAAACATTTCTCCAACAGGTCTGTCAGATACCAACACTGTGCCCAGAAATACAAGAATAATACCCTGTACTTGTACTGTTTACTTTGGTATTGTATGGCATTGTGACTGATGCAGTTGCTCTGAGTAATAAGGTATTACTCATCACTGTCGCCCACACTGTCCTACAAAATATAACTGTCTAAGAAATCCTGTATAAGAGTGTTGTAATACAAGGTCAGAATGCAAAACCACAGGAGAATTATAAGACAGAAAGCAGATAGGAGACATACAGCAATATCTATATAGCACACACAACTCTGATGGACAGTGTTTAAGTTGTAGCAGACAGAGCCATGGTCTGAATCCTGGGAGTGGAAGTAGGCTGCATACAGAATCATACCCCACAACTGTACAGATAAGACCAGAATGCCCAGTATGTGGGCCCATATCTGCTGCCTGTCACCCTGTCCCCCTGGGAATTCTGTGGGATGATCCCAAATGTTTAGGCAGCAATACAACTGATTGTCACACATCTATGAGAACAAACCTGTCATTCTAGCAACTCCCAAAACTGTTATGAGAGTAATAAGTCAAGTATGTCCTATCTACACTTCCATGTTGTCACGCTGTGACCAGAGTGTGTATAGTAACAGAGTGAGATATATGTGCATAATACTAATGTGTAATCTGGTACTTTGTGTGGCAACATTCAGGTAGTGCTAACAAACATTGCTCCCACAGGTACGTCGGATATGAACATTGTGCCGATAAATAAAAAGCTTGATACACTGTACTGCTACTGTTTACTCTGGTATTGTATGGAATTTTGAGGGTTGCATTTGCTCTGAATAATAAGGTATCACTGATCACTGTCACCCACACTGTGCTACGTAATATAACTGTGTATGAAAGCCTGTATAAGAGTGTGGTAAGTCACTAAAAGTTGAAAAGGGCAATAGTTTAGATATGTCCTGGTTAACCTGCATGTGGTCAAGACATGGTCAGAGTCTGCAGAAAGAGATGAACAGCTATGTGCACATCAATGTGAAATCTGGGAGTATGTGTAGAAACAGTTAGTGTTAATAAAAATTTCCCTCACAGGTATACCAGGTAAAAGGTGTATATTTCAGGTAAAACCAGTTCATGCATAAAGATGGCGACAGCCATATCACTCTCCAAACTAAGGCTATAGGGTAGTGTAGCAATACTTGTAAGTTACAGATAACAGCACTGACTAGGAAAGTAATGTGGACTACAGGAATATACTAGTCGTTAATTGACATCTTTCTCCCCCCCACCATATTTCCAACAATAAACTACATACCCACCTCAACTGGTATGTAATGACTTCACTGTTCTGTTGGGACATATGTCCTATTGGTTGATAATTTTTTAAATCTGTTTCCATGCATGTGCTATATTGAAATACTCCAACATTGGTGGCATGGTGCCATCAATGTACCTGTATGCTGTTGTTATTACCATTGTGGACCCATCTATGCATGTATTCCGTTTGTTATGCAACTGTTCCGTATCTGGTGTCTGGGTTAATGGGAATATCTATGCATGCTGTTATACCTAACCCTGGAATGTGTTGACTATTACTAACCAACATATGTTGATAAACCATAAACAACATAGCATGTATGGAAATGCGGGTCCCAGTGAACCCACCTGTCCCACCTTGGCTGGCCATAGCACTGGGCACCAGCATGTCTGGGGCCCAACCTGGGACCTCCTTGTCCGTTGGTCCTATACCACATTTAGGTGGAACCGCCTCAGGAAATGGGGCTCACCCCCCCCCAGAGTGGGAGCGGACAGGAACCTGTCACCCCTCACCAGGTCTGGGTCATGGTGCATAGAAAGCTCCATCAGTAGTTCAGAGATCTTCTACTCCAGCTCAGGGGCTGCATGTCTCGACTGGAGGGTTGGCCTGGCTCTCCAACTCAGCCCCCAGCACAGCCTCCTTCGGGCCTATGAAGGTGCAGTAGTGACTGCCCATGGGTGGAGATCTCTGTCCCACTGTTTCCACTAGGTTGCTCATGGACTTCTGATTTCCCAACATCCCTCCCCATCAAGGTGTTTACCCCCCACATGTGTCATATATCAACCCGTATGCATATTGTTTGTCTTGTCTGTTAACCTACCCAACATACCTCCCCAAATATACCTACTATCCCTTCTCAACATCCCACTCTCACCTGAAAAAAGGGGCAATCTGTTTCCAAAAAAAAAATATCGCCCCATACATAGCTGTCCATTTTGCACATGTGTCCACTGGACACATGTAATCTGGTCTAATTGGTATCACAACCTACTAATGTTGTCCTCACACCTCTCTCAGACGTTTGAGTGTCCAAATCTACCTCCAAAGTCAGTGTATATGCACAGCTGTTGCAGTAGAAGAAATGGACAGCTATTGACCTTCTCTACACCCTCCTGCACATCCCTAACTATTTACCCTACTCTTTGTGACCCTTTTTCACCACTTTCCTATCAACCATTTTTTTCTTTTCTTTTAAAGAAATTAGTGTGGGGGTAAGTGGGAATAAGCACATTTAAGCAGCAGTAGGCGGGTTTAAGCTTGTTTGCACAGGAGTTAGCAATGCCTATGCAGGTGAAGCAATTTAGAAGCTGAGTATAAGAAACTGTAACCGGAAGTTAGCATTGATTACCTCAATGCAAAACCTGCACAAACTTGCTTACAACTGCTTAAAAGTGCCTTAATCACTATGTATCCAATGGCCCTTCTTCTGCCCAGCAACAAAATAAAGAGCCTCTGCAAGGCTTAAACCCAGAACCCTGCACATTATAGCCAAAGTGATTTACCACTAAGCCATGACAGATATACACAACCCTGATGTTTTCACAAACATATCATCCAGCCCAGTCATTCAACAGTACAGGAAATGTATTTAAACATGTAGATGTATATGTGTGTGTACATATATTAATATCTAAATAGATATATACATATCTATATATATAGATATATATATAGAAATGCATATGTATATATATATATATATATATATATATATATATATATATATATATATATATAAACACACATACATACATATGCATATGTCTATAGATATATATGTCTACATGTATATATATATATATATATATATATATATATATGTATATATATATATGTGTGTATATATATATATATATATATATATATATATATATATATATATATATACATGTAAGCAGATACATATATCTATATAGGTATATACAGACATACATCTGTAGATAAAAATGGGAACATAAAAACATATATGTCCACACGCACCGTTAATGGGGTTGAGAGGCAAAAAACAACATACGTCTTGTACGAATAGGTATTCCCCCCCACAGCCAAACATGCCTGCCCTGCAATACACTACCAAATGTTACAGATCCCATAACGAGGACCTGACATGACATGGGCACAAGATATTAACAGTACTCCATCCCACCTGTATGATGTCAGGCTGGTATCAGTAACATATCATGCAGTAAAGTCTAACTCCCATAGGGAATGTACAATGTGGAAGTAATCAACATCCCTAAAATACATATACACAGACACATATATGCAGATATAGATATACATATAGATAGATATATAGATATATATGTAACTACACATACACACAGAGATATTTATAGGAATATACATATGTAGAAGGTGTACACAATATGGAACAGCTACTATGCTTACAGTTACCACCTTACCAACTGGACACCATATGAGCCACCCATACAAATGACAATCGTTGCCTGCAACATATACCCACAGAGAGGTCAAAGGATGTAACACCACACACAGGTTTGCATACATGGGGAAGCTTTATTTGTGTACTATTACAGTTGTATATGAAATGTCATATAGCTGTTTAGACACTGACATCCATATAAACAGAGTAATGCAACTGTGAAACAGTTATACTAATACAATATTCAGGAAAGGTTTACATATGTTGCTGTCCAGGCCGAGGCCTTCAAGTAGTACAATAGTAAGAATAGACTGGGCCACAGGACACCAAACAATCAACAGTAAGTAATGCAGATGTACAGTCCAGCAGCCTCTGTCTACACTCTGTACACAATCCCTAGCGGGTAAAGACCGCAGTTGACATAACGGGATGTATTTGTTACATAACAAAGCATAACTGACACCACCACAATCACACTGACACAAACAGAACAGTTGGTATGGCAGGAAGCAGTAGGCCTGCATTTACCCAAGGTGGATTGTATGTGCATCCAGATATCTTAAGGTATCTTATGCCTGTTACCCCCACATGTTGTAGCAGCCTAGGTTACTTATGGTTCACCCCCCCCCCAGACTCAATAATACAGGGCCATATACCACTGTTCAGGGGCGGCTCGTGCTATAGGACCGCAGGACTGCAGCCCTCCCACCTGTAAAATGGGTCCCCCACCTGTGTATAAAATAAAGTCCCCAGTCCTCCATAGAACATATAAAAATAAAAAAAATATCTCGGACTCTGCGCATGCGTGCTTAGCCTGGCTGCTGTGTTAGGCAGACTAGAACTTCAAGCACGCATGCTCAGGCATTCCTGAGGAGCTCCAGACTGCTCAGTTAGGCAGTCCAGATAAGGAAGGGAGTAAACTCCACCCTTCCAACCCAGAGATCTGTGTGGTGACAACCGCACAAACCAGAAGGTCACCAGACTGCAGGCTGGACCAATAGCAGGAGGCTCCAGCCTCCTCACATCTTGCAGGAGACCAAGACCAGTATGTGCAGGCTAGTATGGAGGACAGGTTTGCATTTGCAAACAGCAATAGGATCACATTTGCAAACAGCTGCAGGATCACACCAGTATGGAGGACTGAGTACAGGATCTCTGTGCATGTGTAATGCCCCAGTTGCTTTATGGTGGTGGGTAGAGAATAAGGCTTCAACCCTGTACCTTGGGCCCAAGTGACAAGAGCCTGAATTCGCTACCCACCACCATTTCTAAAACATTCACAGATTTTTGCTTCATATTTGTTCTGTTCCTCATAAAATCTGTGATTTTTGTATTTTTGTTACTTAAAATAGATAGTAGTGCAGTGGTGCAGTGGTAGCAGTGTTTCCTAACAGCTATGGGTTGTCTGGTTTGATTCTTGGCTGGGGTGCCTTCTGTGTAGAGTCTGCATGTTCTCCCTTTGTTTGTGTGGGTTTGCTCTGGTGTCCTCATTGGATATTTGTCCCTATTTATTGGTCTGTATTCCCCCATTATTGTCTTTGTCCAGGTTTTTTGTGCCAAGGTTGAGAGCTATGGTGATAACTGAACTCACTGAATATGTTTGGGGGCTGCATTCCCCCATTATTGGCTTTGTTCAGGTGTTTTGTGCTAAGATGTTGACAGCTATGGTGAGAACTGAATTCACTAAATGGTAGCCATTTAAGTTTCAGTCTTCCTTTCTTTCATAAAAATAGATGATTTGTCATAGAGGTATGTTGCTCTGGCTGTTTTGCACAGGGACCTGGGTTCAATACTTGGAAGTGAAATGTATGGTGATAACACATAATTTTATTCTAGCAACTTTCTAACATTATACAAGCAATGTTTAAAATGTGTCCCTGGTTTTTGGGCTTTTGACCCCCCCCCCCAAATAAATTTTGGCTTTGCCCAGATTTCTTGTGCTGCAAAGTCCAGAGATACAGCTGAGTGTCGAGTAGATTTTACAAGGAGCTGAGAGCTGCAGGGGAACAAAAGTTTAGTGCTACTTATGCAGAGTCTGCTTTCATTGTAAATAGCACAAGTAGTGTACTTGCTTTTGATGCAGAAGGCTGTGGGTTCTACTCCCACAGTAGGTAGATTCATTGCTGATACTGTACTCTGTTTTAAAGGGGATGGATGCTGCAGTCCTCTTTGGTGAAGATACCTAGTAACTATGAACTTGTTATCAGTTTGCCATCCATTCCCTATTGCGATATTACTAGCATTATAATTTTTTTAATGCAACATAAGCAATTTATTCCTCAAGTGCAACAGGCACTTTATTTGTAGATGAAACAATGACATATAAAGTTGTTTGCTAGCAGTAACCTCTTCATTAGTTAACAGATTTCTTTAATGTGGAATTATTTAGATGACTTTTACTTCTTCAGAGATCATGCATATTTACTGATACTGGTGGACTGTTGAAGTTTGAATAGACTTTTATGATGGAAATGTTCTGAATAGGGCAGTTCAACTGTACTGTATTGTACAAAGAATATAATTTAATACAGTCAGGAAGGTGTATCAAAGAGCATGTGTATGTTTAGTGTTCAAGGGGCCTATGATTTGAAAACAGCCCAAAATGAATCTTTATCAGCCACTGGCAAAATGTATTTTCTTTGAATGTGGGTTTCAATGCTGTTTCAATGAATGTGAGTTTCAAGGGCAGAGAGTTTTAATGCTAAGTCTATTTTCATTGTGAGACTGCATTGCTTTGTTTAGCAGATATCTATTAGGGTTTATGCTGTAAAATATAAAATAAAACTTTCAAATTAAATCCATATCATCGCAAAAGTAAAGCAGTATGCACATTACAGTGTTTATGGCAAATGGGGCAAAATAACCAAGGAATGGGACATTGGAATGGCTGCAGGGGGGACACTCGATTCGACCATTATTTTGTGAGGGAGGAGAGGGCAGCAAACTCAGATAGCCCCAGCTGAACTATACCTCTCAACTGTCCAGACTTTTGCAGAATGAATAGATTTTTGCTTCTTATTTTTGGTTTGTTCCTCATAAAATTTGTGGTTTTCTGCCAAATCATTTAGGAATGAAGTCACTAAATAATGACAGACATTGAGTTTCAGATGTCATAACCTTCAGAAAAATACATGCTAAAGCAAGACCTGTTATTCCATCAACTGTCTTTTTACTACTGTTTGTATGTTTCCCCAAATATATTTGGCCATATTCAGATTTCCTGCATTAAGAGGTTGAGAGGTACGTGCAAATAAATCACTTTATAGAATTAGGAATATCCAAACCTTTCAACTGTCTCCAATTTTGGCTCAAAATGTTGCTCTCCCCTTAATAATCCCTCTGCAAAATGACAATTTTGGAAGAAAATGTGGAGGGTTTACAATTATAAATAGCTGTAATGATCAGAGTTATAGATTACTTTTATTTCAGAAATGCATTTAGATGCTCTTATTTTGTCAGCTGCTCAAGTTAACAGTACTAATTTTAAAAAAGGTGTCCCTTCTTTGACAGGTTCCCAGCTGTATTGTGTGGCAATTTTATATTTTTGCATAACATATTTGGTCTGTTTTCCATAAAACTGTGTTTTTCTGGCAAATTAGTAGCAAATCATTAAAGATTGAAGTTAGAAAATAATGGCAGACATTTGAGTTTCAGATTTCATACCCTTCAAAAATTCATACTAATGCAAGACCTATTACTATTCTATTATCTTTCTAAGTTTATAAGAGCAATATTTAAAAATTGTCTTTATTTTTGGGCCTGTGTCCCACTTCTATGTATGGCTTTGTCCAGATTTCTTGCTCTGAGGTTGAGGGGTATGAGTGTCAGAGCCATCACCATCAGCCAGAGACATTTCAAACTGTGACCTACTTGTTGCACTCCATTCCCCATTGTAGTGGCTCTGGATGTGTCCAAGCAAGGCAAGGAGCAGTTATGTAGTGTAAGTATACAGAGTATTCCCCCATCCAAGGTAGATCACAAGTATGACCGTTGCTTTTCATCTGTCCTTGATTTTGCAGAATGTTCTGGTTTTCTGTCATATTTTTATACTGTTGATTTATGCTTCTTATTATTGAGAAAATGCATGCTGTTGCAGTGCCGTGTTGCTCTGTATTAAAGTAGCAATGCTTTAATGACCATCAGGTAAGCTTGTCAGAGATTGTAAGATGCAAGTAAGCTTTAATAAGCATACTGTTAAAGAATTACCAACATTGAAAGCCTTTTCATTGTTGTCATGCAGAGAATATTTACATAAGTAGATAACGCATTAGCCTTAGGTATTGAAATGCATATGACAGTATTTGTAATAAAGGACAGGATTACACTATTTTCAGAAGCTTATTACATTTGTTGGAGACTTGCAGTTATCTTTGCAGGCTTTACCCGTAAACTAAACAGAATACCAATCTATCATGTATGGTCCATAACTTGTGCAGTAATTCTTTAAGCAATTTATCTTGAGCTTGTTTCTTGTTCGCTGCTCATTTTTTTACTTTGATCATGTGTTCTCCATGAAACAAGTAAATAGTTGTTGTCAGGCAGCAAGTCTTTTTTGGATAAGAAACATTTTAACAAGTGGGGGCATCACAGAGATTGCTACTTTCAGCATGTTACTTGATAATTTTATAAAGCTGAATATAAATTATAATTAGAACTGCAGTACAAGGAGAAGAGGTTTGAGCTGAGTGCTGCTTGTTTTTTTTTATACTTGAGTTTGACTGGCATTCCAGTAATGTATTTAAAAAGCAATTTATTTTTCATGCCTCACAACCTTTGTGCTTCCATCTAGATATTAAGTAAGTTGTCATGTAGCCAATGCATTGAAACATTTTTTTCTTTTAACTTCATTTTGTCTTGATTGGACTCTCGTAACGACAGTTTGGCATCCAGGGCAGCGTATTTAATTAAAGTTCCAGTTGTTGTGGTTTTGAGCATAGCTTCACCCCTTTATAGTTGTTCACACCCCTTCCCATTGGCCCCACCCATTCAGCTGTCTCTTGCAGCCCCCTTTTAATTTGAAGTCACCAGCCGCCACTGCCAATGTTACATACACTGGCCTCTGGATTGCATAAGGGCACACATGTATTGTGTAGATGAAGCCCACACATATATGGCCCCAACCCCACTGTATGTGAGGGGGACACAACAGCAGTGGACTGATGGCAGGAATGGCAGCATGACATACTCACAGCCCACTACAGAACAATCCCTGACAGCAAGTCATATGTGCAAAGCCTGGAATGTAGGTGGAGGACAGAGGCTGGAACACAGGCCCATATGTGTAAAACTTTTGTCATACACTAAGCAAGTCACTGGTGTTATATGATAGTCTGCAACATACCCTTAGCCAAGAATATGAAGTTATAAACTGAAATGGATGTAGCCATCTACTGATAGCACTCAGTACACACACTGCCAGTGATATGTCTGACAGAAGACCTGTGTGGTGGACAGACAAAACATAATAGGCACACTTCTGGCCATCAAGAGGTTAGACAGACTGCATTCCAAGTTAAACTAGTATGTACACACAAACCCTGTAACACCAGTGCTGTACAATGCATACAACAACACTACTCACACTCTGTCTGTAGTTCTGGAACCTCCTACAAATATGTAGCTGGCCTGATTGTGCAGGTTCTCCTGTAAGAGGTATTGCTACCTTTTGTGTGTAACACTGCTGCCCACACACAGGAAGGATGCCCATTATACAGGAAAGGTAAAGGGACCACACCCACATGATGTAGGGATTTATAGTAGTTGGTTGCCATGACAGTGGTAATTGAAAGTACTACACAGCATGCTGCATGCAAGTAGCAAGTGGAGGACACTGATTGGTGCAGAGGCCATCACCTGATCATGTGCATCACCTCCAAATTCCATGCTGCAATCTATGCAAAGCAGCTCATTCCATCTACTGGAGAGAGAATGAGAGTGAGAGAGAGAGAGAGAGAGGGAGTGCATATAAGGAAAAAAAAAAAGAAAAATACCAAACACTCTAGAAGAGTCTGCAGTCCCAGAACAGGTATGTGAAGTATATATGCATGTAATTGACCAGAGTACTTGGTCCATAATAATGAGATAGATGATGAGGAATGTTTTATATGTGCCTTCAGGTGTTGTTGTAATGATGTACAGCTGAATAACTGCTAAGGACAATCGAGCCTGCCCCTGTGGGTAGTAAGCCATACCCCACAACCGTGCAGAGCAGCACTGACTGATAAGATGTAAGCCATCATAGTGTGTGTTGTGTAATGGGAACTATGTATATTATGTGGCCAATAGCTGGTGGTGGACGTATTGACATTATGATGGACAAGTGGGATCCACAGCCCACCCCTTGCAGCATACTCAGGTTAATCTGTATTGTAGCATGCAGGAATGCCATAGGTGTGTAATAGGGTTACCTGCAATCTGGCCCTACATATACCCCCCTAATGTCAGGCTATGTCCATATGTGGCACCTGTCTGTGTTGTAGCAAGGCAGAACAGTGCAGCTGTGCAGGAAGATTTTGTGAGATTGTGGACCTGATGTCTGAATGTACCCCACATATAGGTATGCATATGTGTAGATATGTACACATATATAATATATACCCATATGTAGACATATATATGAGCACATATATACATCATATATATCTCTACACATATATAGATATATACCTATATGCACGTCTACATATCTACAAACACACACACAAACATATGTGTATGTAAATACATGTCCCCTATATTACCACCACAGTGCTGCATGCTATGTGCAAGGAAACAGTATACATCACAATACACACAGATATCTACAGCTGTCAGTGTATGCAACATGGATGGGTATGTCACATGTGAATCCCTTGTTGAGACCACATTGCCCTTGTCTGTGAATTATGGAATGGTACTATGGGGAAGTATGGCAGGTATAGTTGTGGAGGTTGTTAGTGTTGGTAGGTATAGAGGACAGCCTACAGGGGTGGTATGTGACACATGTGGTGGGTAAACACCTTGGATGGTGTGTGTGGTCAGTGATGTGGACACCCCATGGGCCCAAATACGGACACAATGGGAACAAGCCTCTCGCCCACTGCTACTCACAACAGCAGTCCATGTCCTGAAGGTGCCTGGCCTGGAGGCTGAGCAGGAGGAGCATGTTGGCCCTGTGAATGTGTACTGGGTGCCTCAGAGTGATGTAGCACATCCCACATGTGTCTGCGGAGGCTGTTATGGAACAGACCCTGGACATGACTGCAGGGGGACAGGAACATGTCTGTGTGTGCCCCTGGGGGGGGGACAACATCCCCTGGGTTGGTTCCTCCTGATGTTATTGCTGGACCAGTATATGAGGAGGCCCCAGGGTGGGACACACTTGTGATGTGGCCAGGTAACATGGGCAAATGAGTTTGAAGAGGTGGCTGGCCAATAGTACATATACATGCTATTGTGTTACTGTTATAGAACATATGTTGGTAGTAATAGTCTACACAATCCCAGAACATGTCCAACAGCATGCATAGATAACCACAATAACACAGTATGTCAGATGTGGAGCACACACATAGCAAGCATACCACAGGCATATATGGAACCATTGTGGCCATGACAATGGCATGCAGGTGAATAGTCTGTAACAGGCCAGCAATAATAGTGTCCACACAGGGAACATGGCTACAAACACATTGCACAAAGTGTGGTACAATACAATATCTGCCCCACTGGCAGGTATGCTGTAGCCATACCTATTGAGATGTATGCACGGTTTGTTGCCACTGATATGGTGGGGGTGACAGTGATGTGTATTAAGAACTATGGTAACCTTGCTGTATGACCTGCTCACATCTGTGTTCATCTTGATGTCTTTCAGGCATGATGTCTCATGCAAGGATGCCAGCCTACTCAGCAGCGGAAAATGACATCCTGATGGATGGACTAATTCATCACTATGCAACCTTGTTTGGCTGGGCTGCCTATGATCAGCAGGAGTGGACTGCCCTGTGGAACAACCTAGTCTACAGGGTCAATGATGTTGAACTGCACAACCGCAGTTATGAGCAGGTATGGCATCATTGCTCTGACCTGCTTTGTAATGCCCGTCAGCATGCTACTGCAGTCCAGGGGGATCACCTCACCACAGGGGGGGGTCATGTCATCCATCCCCCCTTGACACATGTGGAGGAGCTCTTGGCCAGCCTCGTGACACCTGCCCGTCCGACCACACACCAACCACCCGACACCTTTGTGAAGGTGGGTGCCACCCACACACCGGCCAAGGTGCATACAGGTAAGGCCATAGGGCACATCTGCAGACCACTGTTGCATATACATCCGCATCGGTACAGGTAGATCATTCATATCTGGCATGTCATAGATATATTTTGTTGCTGCATAGTAGTGATAAACAGATGTCCATATGTGGTAGTATTGTGGAAATGTACTGTTGATTTATTGTAATACTGTACCCACCCTGTAGCACTGCCACAGTTGTGGCCACTGACTTTGCATCTCTCACTCTCTTATGTAGGTCCCTCTGGGATACCACCAAGGCAGCAGCCTGTAGCTGGTGAGTATGGTTCATGTAGATGCTTGCCAGTACACCAGGTATGTAATGGCTATGGTATATGCCCTGCAGACATCTAACACACCTACCCAGAATGCATGCTGTACATGTACACATATTGTTGCTGTGAAATGCACAGTATCACAGGAGTGACCATGATGGGGTATTGGAAGAATATGTCTGACACCTGCGTGATAGCTAACATCCTGTCATTGTGGAATGTGTCTACAGGGAGTAACATAATGGTGGGAGACATGGCCTACAGTAGGGACATGTTTGGAACAACACCCATATACAGTGCAACACCAGTGTATATACAAGTAGGACAATGGCAACTGCTGCAGAGATACACTATGGCATAAGGCATTACAGTGGTCCAAATTATCAGCTGGGACTAGGCTGTAACATGTGGTGTTCAGTGTATGGGACACTGCAAAGTGACACACATGTGTAGGGCTTACCTGTCATGCATCTGCAAATATGCTGAAGTAGGGAGGAGGGGTGTCAGAATGACACATCAGTGCACTGCAGCAGGGATCCTAAGGATGCTAAGAATGGCTGTATCTGCACATAGTCAAGTTCAGGACCTGTGGCAGCCGTAACCTTACCCCCACAGCAATAGTGATAGCAGTGTGTGAACACTAAGGCATGTGCACATGAGTAGACCTTGCAATCATGCAGAATAAGGGGACATGTGTAGGGCAGACTGAACATACACTGGCAAATGCAGTTGGCCCATGCTGGTATTCCCCTGCCAGAAGTAGTGACTGTTATAGTACACACAACAAGAGGTGCAATGAACCGTCATGATAAGAGTGTGCACACAAATGCCCACATGGTGTGTATGCATCGTGGTCAGCATCTGCACTCCTAACACATTCCGTAGCCACTGCATGTGAAAGTACAGGACATATTTCACATATTGGGCTCATGTACTGCTAAGATATAGGTTCATAGGTTCATAGGTAAGTACTAGGCTATCTGCCCGAGTGCATATGCAAGCCTAGCCAGAATGGGTTGGCTTTCACCGCCGGCTTAGATTAGTTCCCTGTGCCTCTGTCCAGCAGAGCCATTAGTTCCCTGTGGCTCTGTCCAGCAGAGCCACTCTGTCCAGCAGAGCCACTGCGGTGATGTGGTCCCATGGCAGATCAAGGATGGGTGTGTCATATCAATGAGGGTGTGTACACCCCCCATAGCCATGGTATGATCTGATGGTTGTCAGTGTAAGAGTATTGGATTGGTCATACATGGTCCACTGATGTTGACTGCTGTGCATCAAACATCAGGCATTCACAAATGACATCTGTCCACATATCATACCAGGTATGTGTTACTGGAAAACATAGGGGATGTGAGCATTAAAGCTGACATAACCGACACAGTAGTACACATTCAGCAATGGGCTGAACACCTGTGAGGTGTGGTGCACAGTACATGGCAGGGTGCAGAACAGGTGCACAGAAATACTGCGTTCATGGGCGCAGTGGTATCCAGGGGAAGGGGCTTCACATAGTGACACAGCACATGCATCACACACATGTATACTGCTGCTAGCATGGATTGACTATAGCTGCACTGCATGCTATCGGGTACCATATGTTATGCCTGTTGACAGAGGGTTAATAGGAGGACTGTGTGTACTATCATTGTGCAACCTCACCTGCATGTGTGTGTTTTAGTCCTGGTGGGCAGTTAGTCTGTAGGGTCACTCTGGTGAAGGGGAGGGAGGTTGATGCATGTAGGATACTTATGTGTATGTGTGTGTGTTTGTGTGGCTGGCCATGTGCACATGTGTGATTGTGGGGTGTTTATACAGCAGTACATCCCTCTGGGATCATGCAGTACATGTACATGGACTGCCACATTACACACCACGAATACTTGTCATGGGTGTAATCACAGGACAGCTGACAGTATAATATAGTCTGTAGCATGGAACAGGCATCGAGAGGGAAGGTAGACACCAGGTATACCGTTAATATTGCATTCAGCAAAGAGCTCACCTACAACCCACATATGCAGCACTACAGATGCATTAGGGAAGTACTAGTCAACACCAGGGAGTGTATCCAAATATTACAGGCTTCACATGATAGGCTGAATGAGCAGCATATCTGGCATGTACTGAGCATTGCATATACATGACACACCAGTGCGTGATATTATGGATAGAACATAGTAGCCCACACATATAGGGGCCATGCTCATGATGTCTGGACATACACAGGGTGAATACTGAATGACAGCACTGAGACCATCTAAAACACACAGGTCAGGCAGGTAATGTAGTAACAGGTCTTGTGTTGTGACTTGTGTAGGCATTCAGAGGACTGATATGTTAATAAGTGGTATCACTGTGTGTATGTTAACAACTGTGATGCAGGATGGGGTACCACATGGACATACACGTGGGACTGTCTGCAAAATCATGGACAGGTAGGTATTACAGAGGTGTGTGTGTGTGTGTGTGTGTGTGTGTGTGTGTGTGTGTGTGTGTGTGTGTGTGTGTGTGTGTGTGTGTGTGTGTGTGTGTGTGTGCGTGTGTGTGTGTATACTGTTAGGCAATGCTGTACAGGTTTTAAAGTGCGTTTATTGTTTTCCCCCACAGGTGGCGAGGTGAGTCAGGGTCCCTCCTGCATGCAATCTGATGTTGGTGTCCATACAGACACCGAAGATGATGATAGTACTGTTGAGGCACAGGTGGGGTTGTCAGGGGTCAACACTGCCCCATCATTTGACATCCTCCTTTTAGCCACCCCAACCCTGCACACAGTTTCAATGCCTAGACATACCCCATCACCAGTGGCCAAAGTGGAGGGACAGCTGGCATTAGGTGGCAGTGCACAGGGAAGTGTGGTAACCATGCCTACTGTGTCCAGTTGCAGCAGGCATAGCGGGATGTCAGGCAGGGCACCACATAGGTAGATGTCCCAGGGTGCTCATGGTAGGGCCACTGGACATCATGCTCCTGGCAGAGGCAACATTGCTAGCAGCAGCAGGTGCATGTTGCAGGCTGTCATGGCGGTACAGGCACATATGGAACGTTTCACCAGACAGGGCCTCAGGCTGCAGAGGGCTGATCTCACATCTTTAAGCGACATCCGTGAACTGTCTGGTGCCATCCGTGCTTATACTAAGCTCAAGGATAGACGGCATGGTGAGATGATGGCCCTCATCAGCCGTGGTGTGCCCGTGCTTGAACATGTGGTGGGGGTGCGGCGACAGCCGCATGGACGTAGGCCAGCAACACCAACAGCTGGCAGTCAATGTGGATGTGCTAGGATACCATGGGGCTCCCATAGTGGCAATACCAGCCCTGGCAGTGTGAGTGGTGCTGTCCATACCACACCACAGCAGGCCACGTGCACGTGGTCCTGGCCAGTCCCTGGAGGGGCCTGCTACTAGCCAACATTTGTCATCAGTAGGTGAGAGTAGCACATCGAGGCCTGCACCTGGATGTGCCCATGGAATCCCTGGCAGACACAGTCCATGTGTCCATGGCAGGAGTCAGTGAACTGCACACCCTGCCAGGTATGAGCTGCAGCTGTCCATAAACACCTGTGTAGGGCAGCCACATGGCAGAACTGTGTGCATGCATATCCATACACTATACAAACACACCTAGGGCAACCCCATACCTACACACACCACAGCACCATGCCCAGCTCACTGCAGTACACCCCTCACCCACACACATGGTGTCAAATGTATGACCCACCCTCGGCTTCTGGCAAACCAAAATCACACCCTGTGCCTATGATGATACCTGTGCCACATCCCTGTCATCCTTACCATCAATGCAGGGACAGGCTAATATGGTTCTGGTGCACACGGGGACTGTACTACAGTGTACAACAGTACTGCAGTGTAACATGTTGCAAGGAGTAAAATGTAATGCATATATGCCAGGTAGTCTAGCTGTCTGGCAATGCTGCATTATAGCTGTTAGTAACACTGGTTGAGTGTGGCCTCTATAATGTTATCCATTTGTGTTTTAGGTGTACATGTGTCAGCACAAGGATGCCCTGTGCATATGATGATACCTGTGCCACATCCTTGTCATCCATACTGTCAATGCAGGGATAGGCTAATATGGTGCTGATGCACACTGTGACTGCACTACAGTGTACCACAGTACTGCAGTGTAACATGATATAAGAAGTGAAGTGTAATGCATATATGTCAGGTAGTGTAGCCATCCAGCAATGATGCATTATAGCTGTTAGTAATACTGGTTGATTGCGGTCCCTATAATGTTATCCATTTGTGTTGTAGGTGTACATGTGTCAGCATGAGGATAGTCTGCAGTCATATTCCACAACGGGGGATGGCACTGTGGTGACACCATGGCTGTGACATATCTGGGGTACAGTTAAACACATGTTGCAGGTTACTACTCAAACCCACTTAAAGCTGCTCAAACTGCGTTAACCACTCTGTATCCGACAGCCCTTGTTCTGCCCAGCAACAATATGAAGAATACTTGCAGGTCTTGAACCCAAGACCCTGTACATTACAGTCACAATACTTAACCACTATGCCATGACCACTGTGAAGACAACTGTTGTTTTACCAATCTTATTATTCTTCTTCTTTCGGCTTTTCCAAGTTAGGGGTCACCACAGCGGATCACCTGTTTCCATTTCTTCCTGTCCTCTGCATCTTGCTCTATCACATCAACCACCTGCATATCCTCTCTAACCACATCCATAAACTTTATCTTAGGCCTTGTTCTTTTCCTCTTACCTGGCAGGATCATCCTTAGCATCCTTTTCCCAATATACCCAGCATCCCTCCTCAGCACATGTCCAAACCAACGGCTTACCTCTTTGTCTTTGTCTCCAAACTGTCCAACCGGGGCTGACCCTCTAATATACTTACTCTTAATCCTGTCTACCCTCGTCACACCAATATAGCTGTCAGTACACATATTTAGTAGTACTGAACAATTGCCTTTACTTCCAAAGTTGTGCAGTCCTTGTTATTAATATGACTGTTGCATCATATATGTTATTTTATCATAATGTACACATAGCAGATACATACAGTGAGATACATCTGGGAGGGTTTATACAACTGTGGGGTTTACACATGACAGGAGTATGGTTATATACATATAATAGGTCGATATATGTCTACATGTACATACACATGTATACTCATACATATGTCTGTATACACATCTGTATAGTACAACATATCTATGGCCATGTGTGCAGATATTCATATGTACATATATATATATATATATATATATATATATATATATGTGTGTGTGTGTGTGTGTGTGTGTGTGTGTGTATAGATATATATATTATATACATATATATATATATATATATATATATATATAGCTATATATGTATGCACATCCTATGTGTACAGATATGCCTAGTTATGTTTGTATATATGTAGATATCTATAACTATGTGTGTGTACATATCTATTCTGATATACCTACTACTGTCAGTATGTATGTAGATATCCATGCGTATATGTGCATATGATCTCTATCTGTATATGTGTAGACATATATTGCTCTGTATATGTATATATCTGAGTGTTTTTATATATATATATATATATATATATATATATATATATATATATATATATGTACATATACATATCCATCTATGTATGCTGATATGTATATGTGTATATATCTATACAGATATATGGATAATTATATATACATATATGGTCACCATATGTCCTGAACATGGAGTGGAGCCCTACCTCAGACCCAATAGTCCCAACCTCTTAGTGCAAGGGGATGTCAGGTATGTATTGCAGGTATATTTGTAGACTACTGCTACTGCTACTGTAATAGGGATTGTCTTCACAGACATGGTGCACGTGGGAGGTCAAATCTGCTTTTAACATGTGCGCCATTGGCTACTGACAGACATCTTAAGGACATCATAGTACAGTACCACTGCTAGCACAGTAATGCTCCTGTGGACTACAGCAGAGATATGGCAATATATGTGGACAGCCTGACACACTCTAGACAGTCCAGAGGTATACACAGAACCCCTTAGTGCAAGACATGTGGACCAAGCCTGATAATGTGGATGTTAGCAGTCATGTAGATGGGTATATCATGTAACTACTGGTATACCTTTGCCCCCATAGGTTATGCATTCACACACCCCTGTCTGTCCTGACACATAATAACTGCTGGTACAGAGGTGCCATGGCCACATACTACCCACTAGTTAGTGACATACATCTGTACAGCATCAAACTGCTTTGTCTGACATACATGACTTTTATGGTGGCCCGGCAGCAGTACATCTGGAAAGTACCTGGACACAACATCTCACTGGGTAGGTACACTAAGCTGCTAGGCATGTAACAAAGCACTGTGCAGGCTACAGGCAGAGTGGCTCAACACTGGCCTACATTTCCTATGGGGGATTAAACATGTACCTGCATATATATCAGGCTCTACAGGCATGTCACAACACAGAGTAACAGACACCTGTGTGAAAGTGCATAACCACAACCAATGTGAACAGAGCCACAGCCACATATGGTAAGCTAGAGTAATATTACAGTATATGGACTATCTGTTCAACACCATCCTCATATGTGCCACTCACACACTAACCCTACATATACTGGGCCACTACACAGTGTGGTCCGATGCATGTCTGTGTTATGGGAAATGTGTGTGTTTGGCCCTACAAACATGTAAGCCGATAGGGTAATATACAGTGGAGCAGCATGTAACATCAGATAGGACAGGACCAAGAACAATAACATCTACCACAGTCTGTACCCAGGCCAGGGTACATATTAACAATACACACGCTGTCGACAATCACCATAAGTACACAGACCTCAGTACTGTACACACAACCACAGAATGTCCAGGTTATGTCATCAAATATAACCCGTACTATACATAACGTGTAGCAGTCTGATATCTCACTGGCTTGTTATCAGATATGATGTCAATAAATATGGTGTACAGCACATATGCACCTCTTACTGCATGACATTTATTTATTTTATTTATTTTATTTATTTTATATGTACAAAGGTTGACAGAGTTGTGGCTGGAGGCACAAACACAGGGCTAATATTGACATGTTGCTGTGATAACCTCATACATTTACTCTTGTAACAGGTTTGTTGCAACATATGTCCTATGAGGGATATGAAGTCAGTAACTCTCACTGCTGTCACCATCTACTGCCTGCAATCTTCACACTACCTTCTGTAGTTCACAGATAGGTGCTCTGTGGGTAACATAAGAAACAAAAGGCACCACGCACTGCCCAGTCTGCAGATGACCCTACAGATGGGGGTTTCCTCATAAACATAGCACTGACATGACAGGTATTAAAGCATGTAGGACAGCCATATCCACACATACCTGAGGGTGATGCTACTCAATGCTAGAAGTCTAAATCTCAAAATGCACTCACTCGAGGCACTCCTTAAAATGGAGAACATCGATACCTGTGCAGTGACTGAGACCTATTTCAAGCCTCCAGAGAGCACCCCTGCACTACCAGGTTATAACTCATACCACACTTTTCAGCCATGTAACCTGGACTGGAACACCAAAGGCAGAGGTGTGTCCATATTCATTAAGGATATGCACACCTGCAGGCTAGTTGCGCAGCATAATGCAGCTGAGGTTATCCAAGTGCAACTAACTCTGGGCAAAACTGCAATCCAAATTGTAGCTTGCTACAGATCACCCACCATGCCCCAGAATTCACACTCCTCTTTTCTTTATGTACTGGAAAATATTAGGGTTCAACCAAACACCCTAATAATGGGCGATTTCAACTACTCCACCATTAACTGGGAAAACTACTCATGTACCAACTCCTTCACTCAACGCTTTCTGGAATTCATAAACTCCAATGCCCTGGATCATTTTATCCACACCCCCACCAGGGGTAACAATATCCTAGATCTAGTCATTACCAACATGAGTGACCGGTGTTCCCCACTTGAAGTCAATGCCTCATTGGTCCGATCCGACCATAAGCTAATTACCCTAGTTATCCACATCCTGCCATCCACCCCCCATTAAGGAAACCATGGTAAAAAATTTCTCCAAAGCCAACTTCATGCTTCTTAAGACAGAAGTGGTGAACTTCATGACACCCATGCAGATGGACCATACACTTACCACTACTGAATCCTACACAATTGCACTTTATAAGCACTTACATGAGTGCATGGTTTGTGCTATCCCAAAAAGAACCAAGATGCTACCCTCCAAAAAAAGGAAGCCAATCTGGTGATCCTCTGCCTTAAACAAACTGCACAACAGAAGGAAGAAACTGTTGCAAAAGAGAGTAAAATCCCATGAGTGGAGGAACTCTCTGGTCAGCCTCAGTAAGAAGCTGCGATCCCTGATAAAATCCTCCAAAGCTAGTAACGAGAACAAAATCGCCACTGATTCTAAAGACAACCACAAAGCATTCTATAGCTATGTCAAGAATCACAATGGCAACACTCAGATCTGCTCTGTATTACAGCACAATGGCACTAAATATACATACCCAACTGATATTGCCAACATCCTGGCAGATAGGTTCAGAACTAAATTTACCCCCCTCTCAATCCCCTAAAGATCCCATCTCTATACCGGAAAAATGCAAAGTTCCTGTAATCATGGCTGCACAGGTAAAAACCACACTCTCCAAAGCCAAGAACACAGCATCCATGGGACCAGACAACATCCCAGGCTGCGTTCTACATGAACTACAGAACGAATTGGCACCCCACCTAAGTACCATGTTCAATCATAGCCTCACCTCAGGCTTTGTGCCTGCTGAATGGCGCACAGTGACAGTTATCCCACTCCACAAGCGGGGAGCCAGCATAGACCCCGGGAACTACCGCCCCATTAGCCTGATGAGCCTGGTATGTAAGGCCATGGAATGTATCATCATGGAACTTATAAACAAAGACATTGGTAATTGCCAAACTCTGGACCTCACCCAGTTTGGGTTTGTAAAAGGCAGATCATGTCTCCTAAACCTGATAGACTTCTTTGAAGCAGTCACCAATGCTGTAGACAAGGGTAAGGTGGTTCACACAGCCTATCCAGATCTTGCCGAGGCTTTTGACAACACCCCCCACTCTGGAATTATAGATAGACTCACTAAACTAGGAATAAATCCCTATGTCACAAGATGGGTTGCCAACTGGCTCACTGACAGAACCCACACTGTGAAAGTAGCAAACTCCAAATCTGACTTCAGACCAGTGACAAGTGGAGTACCACAGGGTTCAGTCCTGGGTCCACTCCTGTTTGTTCTGAAGTATAGGCTAACACAGAAGGTCTTTGGCTAATGAAGTTTGCAGATGACTGCAAACTAGGAGCCATAATTGAAACTCCTAACGATGTGGACATCCTACAAAAGGGTCTCACTGAGACAGCTGTCTGGTGTCAAAGCCATGGCCTCAACCTCAATGCCAAAAAGTGCATTGTCATCCCCTTTGGTAAAAACTCTGTACTCATGAACTACAACATAGGCGGTAGTATACTTAACACTGAAAGTGTGATAAGAGACCTTGGGACACAGGTGGACAGTAGTCTCTCCTTTGATAATCACATCGCCAAAGTAGTCAGGAAATCCTTCTACGTGGCACACCTCATCACAAAAGGTTTTGCATCCAGAAAAAAAGAGGTAATTGTTCCCCTCTACTCATCACTCATTAGACCCATTATAGAGTACAACGCCCCTTTTGGTATGTACCTCACAAGACATCTACAACAACTGGAAAGGCCGCAGAAATACCTCACAAAGAGGATTACCAGCATCAAACAGATGCCTTACGCAGACCGTCTCAAAAAACTCCAGCTTTACTCCATTGCATATCGCCTACTCAGAGGTGATCTCTGCCTAACATACAAAGCTATGTTAAACCCAGAGCTGTTGGACATGCTCCACTTAAAGAAATCCCAATCCCTCCAAGCTATACGGTCTAGGGACCTAAACCCTGTCACCACAATAAACAGAACATGCTGGAGGGATAGATTTCTGTCCCAGAAAATTCCCATACTCTGGAATAAACTACCTACCTATATCAAACAAAGCTCCTCATTAGCACTCTTCAAGAAAAATCTTGATGTTTGGATGGGAAATAGGAAATTCACCTGGGGATCACCTCTGTGGCTCTGCTCAACAGTGGCACAGGAAAATCATTTTCTTGGGTGGCAAAAGCCAGGGTACCTTTTTGGTTGGGCTTGTATAGGCCCCAGGGCCGATAGCCTAGTACCTACCTATGAACCTATGAACCCTGTTAAACCAACATTACTCCAAATGCAGTATAGCAGCACTTACAGTCTGTAGTCAAGTCAGGCACATCCCCCTTCTGTGTGTTGGCCTGTTTCCACAGTGTATGTTGAAAGAGGTAAATCCCCAATCCATCTGTGATGCTGTTTACCAAACAACAGATCTAGTTCCTGCTCACAGTGAATGAAAAGGCCCAACACCAACATGATTTTCCTAGATATTGGAGTATGTTTCCATGCAATTTGCTATGGGAATATTACCACAGCTGTTCCACATGCAATCAGCTAGAAGCAGGCTGCAATTCGTGTGAGGCCATCAGCTGATCATGAGCATCACTTACAATACACTAGCTGCTGCCTAAGCAAAGCAGGTGTAAGTCTCCACATCCACCAGAAAGAGAATGAGAGAGGCAGACAGAAGCAAAGATAAGTCAGAGAGGGGTGGTAGAGTAAAACTTTAGCATGTTTGTGTCACACACCTACCTGTACGGGGTATCAAACCCCTGACTGACTATGTATTGCTATCACATGTCTATGCAATTGTTGGATGCACCACATAGGTTACACGTTGAGGAGCCCTCCAAACGTATATGTGATGGTGAGTGACATCTGCAACAGTGATATGGTAGCTATATGGTAGGTGTAGTACATGTGCCTGACCACATGAACAGGTGTCGGCTTCAACACAGCCACATTCTCACATGGCTCCACATTGACACACTTGGCAGAGTCAGGGATACAACTCATCACTAGTTAGATTGCCACAACACAGTACTGTGCAGGTATCACATGCACCACAGGGGTTATACGGAGGTTATATGGGCAAAGGGTATGTGGAGGTGTCTGAGATCAGACAGCATGCTTCAGTATGCTAATGGGGGTTGCAGTGAGTGTGAATGTGGTCATAGGCATCATACACCATACACAAAGACACAGGGTGCCAGTACTGACATGCATGGGTGCATTACTTCACAGGTGTGTAGTGGTTGACTGTGCCAGACAGCTATACAAGACTAGGTGATGGGTATACCTTGGCATCAGGCCACATGACAATGATCTGTAGTGTTGCTTAGAGGTTTAGTGTCTGGATTTGCCCACACAGGTGGGTATTGTATTTACCATCCAGTCACCTGGGTAACTATTGCATGTGGCCATTGCTGTGCATTGCTTGCCATGTATTTGTTCCTTAGTCCATGACATGGATGGTGTCTGGGATGTGCACACCTCCCACATGCATGTACAGTGGCATGTGGAACTGTGCCTGGGGTGTCTGGCCCATGTTGTGTACACAGATTGTTATCATCAGATGTGCCAGTCCTGGCCTCATGTGGTGGGAACTGTTAATGGACAGCAGGTTGACCCTGCACCTACATTAATAGCATGATACAGGTATTCCTTGATGTCAGTGGCATCTGCCCATACAAGGCATGCATTTCAGGCATGGGATGTCCTTTGTGGGTCACATTTTATGGCACCACAGGTGTTGCGGGTATCCAGTGGGGAACATAGGGAAGGTGCAATGTCTGCATGTACATGCCTATTGTACTGATGGACAGGGTGCCATGCCCTCTGTAGCCCACCACAATCACACCATGGTTACTATCAGTGGGCAATATGCAGAGTACTACCAACATAGCAGTTATTGCCTAGGCAAGTGTGTGTGTGTATGAGAAATGGGTTGAGAGTGTTCTCTGGGTAATACATGGGTTGCTAACTTTGTTCACCTGGCCTTGATGTCACATGTATTGGTATAGATTTGCACCCTAGCATCTTGGCCACCTGTACGGTGGACATTGTGACATATACTAGGGCCACCATATAAGAAATTTGCAAAACCCACTCCACAATGAGTCCAATCATTACACACTCAGAGCCACCTCCACACAGCATACGAATGACAAACACACACACACACCTGCCATGTCCGGGATTAGAACTCCTACCTAACTAGTTTATTACACTACAGCACTACGCAATTATAGGATCCACTACGAAGATTATTGTAGTACTTTTTCCCCAAAGTTGTATTTCACAGTGAATGACATCAGCAGGATTGCCAAAGTAGGGCATTTGAATTGTAATCAGTGAGACTAGCCTAAAATGCATTGCTCCCTACACAGACATAGAAACACGCACAAATACATCCAAAACTCCCATATGTGGGAATAGAACCCCTACCAGAGTTCTATTTCACACAACAGCATTACACTGTTATAGGATGCACCACAGATATTACTGGAGTACTCCTTCCCCAAAAGTGTATTTCACAGTGAATGACATCTGTAGGATTGCCAAGGTAGGGCATTTTAATTGTAGTGAGTGTGACTAGCCTAAAAAGAATTGCTCCCTACACAGACATAGAAAAACACACATATACATCCAAAACTGCCATGTGTGGGAATAGAACACATACCAGAGTTTTATACCACACTACAGCTTTGCACTGTTATAGAACACGCCACAGAGTTTGCTGGAGCATCCCTTCCCCAGAGGTGTATTTTACAGTGAATGACATCAGCAGGTTTGCCAATGTAGGGCATTTGAATTGTAGTGAGCATGACTAGCCTAAAAAGCATTGCTCCCTACACAGACATAGAAACACACACAAGTACATCAAAAACTGCCATGTGTGGGAATAGAAACCCTACCAGAGTTTTATGTCATACAACAGCATTACACTGGTATAGGACGCGCCATGGAGATTACTGGAGTACTCCTTCCCCAAAGGTGTATTTCACAGTGAATGACATTAGCAGGATTGCCAATGTAGGGCATTTGAATTGTAGTGAGTGTGACTAGCCTAAAAAGCATTGCTCCCTACACAGACATAGAAACACACACAAATACACCCAAAACTGCCATGTGTGGGAATAGAATCCCTACCAGAGTTCTATATCACACTACAGCATTGCACTGTTATAGGACACACCATGGAGAATGCTGGAGTATTCCTTCCCCAAAGGCGTATTTCACAGTGAATGACATCAGCAGCCTTGCCAAAGTAGGGCATTTGAATTGTAGTGAGCATGAGTAGCCTAAAAGGCATTGCTCTCTACCGAGACAAACACGCACATGCACACACACACACGGTTGCCATGTCTGGGATTAGAATTCCTACCTACCTAGTTTGTCACACTACAGCAGTACGCAGTTAGGGGACATGCCACAGAGGTTACTGGGGTACACTTTTCCCAAAGGTGTATTTCACAGTGAATGACATCAGCAGCCTTGCCAAAGTAGGGCATTTGAATTTTAGTGATTGTGACTAGCTTTAAAAGCATTGCTCTCTACACAGACAGAGACATGCACACAGTTGCCATGGCTGGGATTAGAACTCTTACCTAACTAGCTTATCACACTACAGCAGTACACAGTTATAGGATGTGCCATGGAGATTACTGGGCTACACCTTTCCCAAAGGTGTATTTTACAGTGAATGACATCAGCAGCCTTGCCAAAATAGGGCATTTGAATTGCAGTGAGTGTGACTAGACTAAAAAGCATTGCTATCTACACAGAGACACACAGTTGCCATGTCTAGGATTAGAACTCCTACCTAAATAGTTTATCACACTACAGCAGTACGCAGTTATAGGACATGCCACATAGATTACTGGGTTCCACGTTTTCCAAAGGTGTATTTCACAGTGAGTGACATTAGCAGCCTTGCCAAAGTAGGGCATTTGAATTGTAGTGAGTGTGACTAGCCTAAAAAGCCTTGCTCTCTACACAGACAGGGGCACACACACATGCACATAGTTGCCACATGTGCGATTAGATCTCCTATCTAACTAGTTTATCACACTACAGCAGTATGCAGTTATAGGACATGCCACAGAGATTACTGAGCTACACCTTTCCCAAAGGTGTATTTCACAGTGAATGACATCATCAGCCTTGCCAAAGTAGAGCATTTGAATTGTAATGAGTGTGACTAGCCTAAAAAGCATTGCTCTCTATACAAAGTTGCCATGTCTAGGATTAGAACTCCTACCTAACTAGTTTATCACACTACAGCAGTACACAGTTATAGAACGCACCACAGAGATTACTGGACTACACCTTTCCCAAATGTGTAATTGAAAGTGGATGACCTCAACAGCCTTGTCATAGTAGGGCTGTGGGGAGGGCAGTGTGTGTGCATGGGCCATAACCCATTCATCTATAGGTTGACACACCACATGCGGGCACATGCAGGGTTATATTCCACATGTACGTGTATACAGCTGCTAGATGACTACTTCCTTGTACAGTCATGTTGCACAGCTAGCACTTGCAACACATAACCTGTAATGCTGATGAATACCAGTGGCTAATGTCTACAGTGAGTGACATTTACACCTCATGTGGTTGTAGCCATTTGGCTGTGTGCTGGGTGGGACAGGTCTCATAATGGATGGCTTCTTGTTACAATCACTCCCTTCCACACATCTATGTACGTCTAGTTGTGGCTTATTATAGTGTTCGTCCTTGGATATATGTCTGTATTCCTATCCAATGTGTGTACAAAGCATGACTGGTGCATACTGAGGAGTATATGCACTAACATCTGCAACTGCCAGATATGTATGGTCCATTGTTGTTTGCAGGCATGAGCTTCATTTGTTTGTGTGTGAGCATGCCCAGTATGACCTTCTGTATTGAATGTGTGGATCAATTCCAGGTAGTTTGAACTCCAGGGCAGACCTTTGTGTTTTACACCTACAGGTAGCAAACTGTGTCTGCAGGGTATCCATCGATCATTCGGCAATATGGGGACGGACTGTGCAGGGGAAAGTGTGCACTGTAGGTGATCGTGTCTGTGCTGCTTCAGTTGCATGGTACTGCTGTTAGCAGAGATATTCAGACATATGTACTGTTATAGAGTGTGATGTTTTCTGTCCTCATGTACTGTCAGGTGGACATTCTTGCTCACAGTGATGTCTTGGGGGACAAGGGTGACTGCAGCTGTGTTGTGGGCAGACATCTACATATTCATGGTAAGTTATGCCATTCTGGAGGGGGAGCTGCAGACACTTGCTGCTGAGTCTGTGTATCTGGTTCAGCATCTTGGTACAGTGCTGAGAGAGGATCCTATGTGTGTACATCCTTCGACATGACAATATGGCCTTATCTTGCTGTGACAATACCTCACAGCTGTACAGATTCGCACAGGTTACCCATAGGCAGGGGCCATGAGTCAGGGCATTACCCCTGTTGTGGTGTACGGGCAGGTATGTAGCCACCCATTTATGTATTTGCAGCCAGGGATAGTGTGTTCACACAGCTTTGTATCGGACCTTGCACATTCCATGCTGCTCATGCTCCCACCCCCCCTATTATTATATCCTCTTCCATACATTATGCATACATTCTCTGATACTTTCCATAAGGTTATCACGCCATCACAGCTATGTGTTGGTGTTGGTCCACAGTTCATGCAGTGGGACATGTTGCACATGTTACTGTTGTTTGTCCACATGGCCTTGTATTTGGCTTATGTGGAGTGTGTTATGTTGTTATTTGGGTGTCCATGACATGACATGCATTGGCAGTACGTGTGAGACACAGGCCTTTGGCAGAGGCCTGTGGGCGATTAGGTGTTGCTGTGGGCCAAATGTGGCAGGCCGTTGCATTCTGTCAGTCCTACAGTCTCAGACTGCCATACAGTATTTTCCCCTGGGGTGACAGGGTAGATGTGCTAGGTGTTCATGCCAATACCTTCTATCAGTCTTGATCAGGTGGTGTGGATGCTGGCAGGGTGCTACCTACGGCTAGGGACACACCTGCATGGGAAATCTGCACTGCATGCTGCATTCCTTCGCTATTGTCATATACAGGTGAGGTCATATTGTACCCATTTTCCACAGCAGGGATATGACAAGAGAGGTACCTGTGGGTGGTGTTTGAGTGAGCTGGGTGCATGTGTGCTATGGACACTACTTACATCTGACACACAGATATGCATGGGGCAATCCAGTTATGCTGGCATGTGCAGGTACATCAGCTGTTTCCCAATACATCGGTCCTACCTCCTTTGTGATCTGCAAGTGTTTGGGCAGACAACACTGGTATCCTGTACTGAAGGACCAGATAATGTGATGCATACCTGTATGTACAATTCCAAGGGTGTCTCCATTTTGGAGTAAAACAATATATACTGTATGTCTGGGGTACTTCCCCCTGTGTACTGCTTGCATATCTAGCCCAACAGCCATGCAATGTCAGTCTTTCAGACGGTGACACATATTACCACCATACATTTACAGTGGCTTACTGCTAGCATGTGTTATACCAGTGGGAATTGTCTTTGGCACTGCAGTTGTGAGGACTTGTCCCTGTCATCAGCAGTAGTGCGCAATGGCCACCAGGTCTTACCTCAAAACGCATATATACTGACCACTCTCACACAACATACCTGCATATTTTGTGAGTGTCACAACCTATCCTGCTACCTTGCCCACCTCTGGGCATCTGTGCTCCACTGTTATTATACCTACACAAACATGTTACTACATTTTTACATAGGGTTGTGGGGGGCACATCTGACTGTTACGATGTGCGTATATCAGATTGGGGGGGACACCAGACCATTACTACATTTCTAAATAGGTTTGGGGAGGCATGCCTGACTGTTACTACATTTCTAAGATGGGTTGGGGGAGCACACCCGACTGTTTCTACATTTCTACATAGGATGGGGGTGCACACCTGACACTTGTATACATTTGCTATGACTGTACTGGTATGTCAGGTACTCCATTTCATTCTGTATTCTAACCTATCATGCTGAATAGAGGCATATCAGGGTACTACTGAGGGTAATGCTACTCAATGCTACAAGTCTAAATCTCAAAATGCACTCATTCGAGGCACTCCTTAAAATGGAGAACATTGATAGTTGTGTAGTAACTAAGACCTGGTTCAACGCTACAGAGAGCACCCCTGCATTACCAGACTATAACTCATACCACACTTTTCGGCCATCTAACCTGGACCGGAACACCAAAGGTGGAGGTATGTCCATGTTCATTAAGGCTATCCACACCTCCAAGCTAGTTGGTCAGCATAATGCATCCAAGGTTATCTAAGTGCAAATAACTCTGTGCAAAACTGCAATCCAAATTGTAGCTTGCTACAGATCCCCCACCATGCCCCAGGATTCCCACTCCTCTTTTCTTGATATACTGGAAAATATTAGGGTTCACCCAAACACCCTAATATTGGGCGATTTCAACTAGTCCACTGTTAACTGGGAAAACTACTCATGCACCAACTCCTTTGCTCAGCACTTTCTGGAATTCATAAATTCCAATGCCCTGGATCAACTTATTCACACTCCCACCAGGGGCAACAATATCCTAGACCTAGTCATTACCAACATGAGTGACCGGTGTTCCACACCTGAAGTCAACTCCTTGTTGGCCATATCTGACCATAAGCTAATCACTCTAGGTATTCACATCCCGCCCCCTCCCCCTATTAAGGAAACCATGGTAAAAAAAATTCTCAAAAGCCAACTTCATGCTTCTTAAGACAGAAATGGTGAACTTCATGACACCCATGCAGATGGACAATACAGTTATGACTGCTGAATCCTACACAAATGCACTCTATAAGCACTTACATGAGTGCATGGATTGTGCTATCCCAAACAGAACCAAGACGTTATCCTCCTAAAAAAGGAAGCCAATCTGGTGGTCCCTTGCCATAAACAAACTCTACAACAGAAGGAAGAAACTGTTGCAAAAGTGAGTAAAATCCCATGAGTGGAGGAGCTCCCTGGTCAGCCTCAGTAAGAAGCTGAGATCCCTTATAAGATCCTCCAACGCTAGCTATGAAAACAAGATCTCAACTGATTCTAAGGACAACCACAAAGCATTCTATAGCTATGTCAAGAATCTCAATGGCAACACCCAGATCTGCTCTGAGTAAAAGTACAATGGCACAAAAATTACCGAAACAACTGATATTGCCAACATCCTGGCAGATAGGTTCAGTGCTAACTTTGCCCCCCTCTAGCCCCCTAAAGGGCCCATATCTATACAGGAAGAATGCAGAGTCCCTGTAATCACAGCTACATAGGTAAAATCAGCACTCTCTAAAGCCAAAAACACAGAATCCATGGGACTGGACAACATCCCAGGCTGCGTTTTGCATGAACTTCAGAATGAACTGGCTCCCCACCTAAGCACATTGTTCAATCATAGCCTCACATCAGGCTTTGTGCCCACTGAATTGTGCACAGCAACAGTTATCCCACTCCACAAAGGAGGAGCCACCACTGATTCTGGGAACTATCACCCTATTAGCCTGATGAGCCTGGTCTGCAAGGCCATGGAACCTATCATCATGGAATTCATAAACAAAGACATTGGTAACCTGCAAACTCTGGACCCCACCCAGTTCGGGTTTGTGAAAGGCAGATCATGCCTCCTGAACCTGGTCGACTTCTTTGAGGCAGTCTGAAAAGTTGTAGACGAGGGAAAGGTGGTTCACACAGCCTACCCTGACCTCGCCAAGGCTTTCAACACCATCCCCCATTCTATTATAGCTAAACTCACTAAACTAGGTATAAATCCCTATGTCACAAGATGGGTTTCCAACTGGCTCACTGACAGATCCTACACACGGTAAAAGTTGCAGACTCCAAATCTGACTTCAAACCAGTGACAAGTGGAGTACCACAGGGTTCAGTCCTGGAACCTCTCCTATTTGGTATCTACTTCTCTGAATTACTGGCTAACACAGAAGGCCTCTGGCTAATGAAGTTTGCAGATGACTGCAAACTAGGAGCTATAATTGATTCCTCAAATGATGTGGACATCCTACAGAAGGGCCTCAATGAGACAGATGCCTGGTGTCAGAGCCATGGCCTCAGGCGCAATGCCAAAAAGTGCATTGTTATCCACTTTGGTAAAAACTCTGTACCCATGAACTACCACATAGGCGGCAATCTTCTTAACGCTGAATATGTGATAAGAGACCTTGGGACCCATGTGGACAGTAGTCTCTCCTTTGATAATCACATTGCCACAGTAGACAGGAAATCCTTCTACATGGCACACCTCATCAAAAAAGGGTTCTCATCCAGGAAAAAAGAGGTCATTGTTCCCCTCTACTTGACACTCATTAGACGCATTATAGAGTACAACACCCCTTTTGGAATGTACCTCACAAGACATTTGCAGCAGCTGGAAAGGCCACAGAAGTACCTCACAAAGAGGATTACTGGCCTCAAACAGATGCCCTACACTAACCGTCTCAAAAAGCTCCAGCTTTACTCTGTAGCATATCGCCTACTCCGAGGTGATCTCTGCCTAACATATAAAGCTATGTCAAACCCATAGCTGTTGGACATGCTACACCTAAAGAAATCCCAATCCCTCCAAGCTACATATTCTAGGGACCTAAACCTTGTCAACACAATAAACAGGACGTGCTGGAGGGACAGATTTCTGTCCCAGAGACTTCCCATACTATGGAACAAGCTACCCATCTATGTCAAGCAAAGTTCCTCATTAACACTCTTCAAGAAAAATCTTGATGAGTGGATGGGAAATAGGAAATACACCCCAGGGATCACTTCTGTGGCTCTGCTCAACAGGGGCACAAGAAATTAACATATTTGGGTTGGTGTAAGCCAGGGAACTTTGTTGGCTAGGCTTACTTAGGCCCTTGGGCCGATAGCCTAGTACCTACCTATGAACCTATGAACTACAGATCTTAGCTTTGATTGGCCTACATATTAGTTTCTGACTTCCTACTCTTCAGAACTAACATCCTACTGCCGGACCTGCTGTACATCATTCAGAGGCCATAGCACAGCCTTTGTTTGTGTTTGTCTACACCTGTCCTGCTGGCTGAGACTGTTGTTGGGTATGTGAACCTCCCTGACTGGCATGTGTGAGTCATATGGACACACATGTGGCCCAGCACATTTCCTGCAGTGGGTTTTGCCACCCTGTGTAGTACTGGCTGCTATGGTGACACCAGTATTTGTTACAGATCTCATGGTGCCACTATAGGCATTTACTATCTGCTGGCATACCATTCAGCTACCCGATTCCCTTGCATACTCACATCCCTACCATAGATACAGGTAACAACACATTCTACTCTATTTGGCACTTACCTTGTGGGTGTCCCAGTACTGAGGGTGGTGCTGCAAGGCTGCCTATGTCAGATGCACATAGTACACTCCCTACACATGGTTGAGCACAGGTAGTGTCATGTTTGGCATCCCTTTTACTGTACGTGCGAGGCAGAGAAAAGTGTCATTCCCTGGGTCCCTCCTGTGTCAGTGTATGTGCTATGTGTTGCCCTCTTTGCCAAGGCCAGGGCATACTGGGCATGCCTCCTTCTGCCTACTGGGGCAGGTTCAGGTTGTTCCTCCTCTGAGTCACTCTGTGCCTGTGCAGGTCTTGTCAATTGTGGGGGGCTGTGAGGCCCTGCCCCGTGTTTTTCCTGCTGCAGCTGTTTCCGCAGGATCATATTGTGTACCATGGCACATACAATGACAATTTGGGTACATGTAGCCGGTGAGTACTGCAAGGCTCCACCGGATGTGTTCAGGCACCAGAAACGTGACTTGAGCATCCTAAACACACGGTCTATTATCATTCTGGTCTGTGCATGTGCCTCATTATGGAGATCTTGTTCGGGTGTGTGTACATTTCTGATGGGTGCCATCAGCCACAGCTCCAGTGTGTAACCAGCATCCCCCACTAGATGACCATAAGGGATGTCCCCACTGGCAAATCTCTGATACTGCTGCATCAGATACCAGATATGGGAATTGTGATAGCTTCCAGGGCAGCCAGCACATACATTCATTATTATGCCCTGGGCATTGCACACAACCTGGCAGTTGATGGAGGGGAAGCCCTTGCGGTTGATGTAGACCTTACCCCACTCAGCAGGTGGTGCTTTGATGCATATGTGCGTGCAGTCTATAGCACCCACTACCTCAGGGTATTCTGCTATTTGTTGGAACAGTTGCATATTGCTGGCCAATGCCTCACAGGTGTTGGGGAAATATATGTGCTCACCAGCATGTGGCATTTGGAAGGTACCTGTTGCTAGTATTCTTAGGCCTACGCATACCTTGGTATCCACTAGGATGGGTTCCCCTCTGTTAGTTCTGCATGCCAGGCATGGCCAGCACAGCTCAATAATTTGCTGTAAGAGGTCCCTGTCCTCCCTATAGCACTCCACTATCTCCAGCTCATGTAACCCCTGGTAGGCTACCTTGGGTCTGTACACTCTTCTCCGTCTCCTCACTGTGGGTTGGTCAACAGCATTCACATCCTTATCACCCTCAGCCTCTTCCACGTGTTCTTGCATGATAGCAATTGCAGTCCCTGTCATTTTGTGTTTTGTTTGTTAAAACTTCCCCACTTGTATACACCGGTGGTGTAGAGTATGGGAAAAAACAGACGGAAAGGTGTTTGCATGGTTTATAGTAGTTTTCTGGGCTGGACTGGTCTGCTGCCTGTGTAATTGGCTGATTCTGATACATTTCACCTACCAGCTATGCTTGTTCTCCTAGATTACCTATTTACAGCTGTTTTCCCTTCCCATTGCCTTCCTGTTTAAGCCCGGGAATGCGCCACGCAAACACAGTGCTCAAATGTGCACAAAGCTGCCATTTCTTGGTTTACTTTTTTTGTTTTCCTTTAAAACCCAGTGCATGGTGCGCACACCCACTTAGGCAATGTAAAGAGTGCTAGGCAGCCTCAGACACACCCCCTAGCTTAGCTGTGCTAAGCTAGGAGCAATCCCAAGCCACTGACTTCAGAATATCAGTGGTACTGAAATAAGCTGTAATTTGCAAAATAAGTAGATATTTTTATTTCTTAAAATTTAGTGATTAGGAATACAGGTTTCTGGCAAGTGCCTATCCATTTTATATTGCACTTCTGACTTTAATGCTGCAATCTGTATGCACTGTTGTTTGTGCTGCTATTTAACTGATACAGTGAGTATGATATCAACAAGGTAAGAGATCAGTAGATCTGGAATGCTATAGCACCTGAGAAAACAGAATGCTCAGAGTACTATTTTATTTACACTATAAGTCTCGCAAAACTACATGGTGGACAATTACCGATTTTCTTTTATGTAAACGACATTTTTTTTTATTCAATTATTTGTTTAACATTTTTTACATTTGTTTTTATTTCACTGGTCTGCTTACACTGTGCCAATCTTTGTGATTACATTTTAGATAGCAACACATCAGAGGTAAAGTCTTACCCTTATTGCTTTGGCGATTTCTATTTTCTGCTGGCGCACAATCTGTACAGAAGAGCTTTTATATGTGTATATACACACATAAATACACACACACACACACACACACACACACACACACACACACACACACACACACACACACACACACACACACACACACACACTATGCATGTTAAGGTACTCAAATTCTCTCACCCACTCTCTTTCTGAAGCATATGTGTTGTATGACATATTTAAGGTTCTTATAAGACTTTGGTCCTTCTTACTCATCTAAAATATTAAAATAAATGCATTTTTATCCAAGAGGAGAGTAATGATGCATTCTTTCCTGCCTTCTTATGTATATGCCTGTGATAAAGCATTATATTCAGCATCAACACAATTTCAGCCCCATAAGAAGAATTTAACTATGCTTACAACTTGGTTTAGCTTTGATTTACAATCTACAGTTGCCCAACAGATGCTATCACACCACCTCTGATTATGAGGTACAGACAGTTTGTTTGTGTCTTTCAGCTTTTCCCGGTTAGGGGTCGCCACAGCAGAACTCCGGTCCGCTAATGATTGGCAGTAGAGTTTTACGTGCTGGCTTGCCGGGCCTAACACACAACCTTCAATGAAGGAAGGCCCGTTCATGCATATCGCCACACAGAAGACGCTCTAGCTGAGAATCGAACGGGCAACGTCTAACTGTGAGGCAACAATGCTACCGTAGCACCACCACTGCACAGACAGTAATGGATGAAATGTCATCTCAGCTAAGACTTATTGATGGAAAAAGCATAAAAATTGTTTGAAGATTAGGCATACTCTAAGGTAGACTGGGCTGTGTAAAGGGATAATCCTCTATAACTTGTAAAATGTTATGCAGATCCTCCAGCAGATGGTATTATTAACATAGCCTTTCAAAATGTTAGCTCTGTCACCTATCATTTAATACCAATGAAAGCGGTAAAATTTTAAGTTTAAAATTAAGTGCTGAGTGCAGAGTACCACTTACCTATTTACCTTAAGATTAATAGTGGGGCATGCCAATGGCCCATCTAAATACTACTCTTATAGTATTTTCTGGAAGTAACACAATACAAGCCAATGTCTGTGATTCATAAACAGTGTGTGCTGTGGAACAATGGCATACCAAAGCCCTATGTGATTCATAAAGGAGATAAGCAGTGTACTATATGCATGTTGTACATATGCAAATGACCTCCCTGCAGCATTGTACATGACTCACAAACATTATAACATCTGTCCAATGGCTTCTCCTAATGAGGGAATTTATGGGGGTATACAGTGGAGACTATAGTGGAAACCTGTGTCAGGCATACTGAACAAAGTTGTGTAAATTATCCATAATGATTCATAGACTGCCATTAAAAATAAACAGTCAGGGGTGCTGTGTGTATTGAATAGAGACTCACAGATGAATTGTAGGAATGAACACAGGGAAGGAGGACAGGTGAAACATGTCAATGCACAGCAAATAAGGGCATGTCAATGAAGGCAGTAGTAACAAGAACCCCAATCACAAATCAGCATGATACTGTATTGTCTGAAGAGTGATTGTATATTATGTGACTGTCACACAAGGTGACTTAACAATGGCATATATATGGCACAATCCACATTGTCATGAATGTAACCCATGCCATCAATGTTGTAAATCAGCTTGTATGTGCTGAGTACATCACCAGAACAGGTATCACACATACATTTGGTATAAGACCTTGATGGGGGTTCCACACCATCAGACAGTAATGTTTTTGCAACAAAAAGAATACTTAGGTATGGCCAATAAGATGAGTGGGACCTCACTGTGGCAAATGTGGTACACTTGAGTTACGCATTCCTGGAAGATGTGTGGGAAGGTACATGAAAAAGGTGCATTGTACTCAATTATTGGTGTGATGAAGACTAGGAACTATGGAAGTATAATGCCCTTTGATGTGGATGTCCTGCACATACTCAGGAGTTGTGCTACATACAAGGGAGTAGTCACCACTGTGGGCACATGCTGGTAGATGTTCCGCATAACTATCTACCTCATTACACAGATCACATACCAATTGGTCTGCTCATAGGGGTGTGCTGTCTACATTATCACTGGGTCATGCATTTGCTTTTATAAAGTAACAAATCCCCCCATGATTATGCTTCATCTCATGTGTCTTCATGGCTGTGGTAACAATCTTTTGTATGTGTTAATACTGTCTGCATTATACTAATATCACAAGTCGGATTCAATGATTGTACATAGTCTGCAATCCTCCAAACACCTATTTGGACACAGGATGTGTGTGTCATTCTTGGCATCTGTGACTTAAATAAGGGGCCGGAAAAGGCCTAGCACATAGCCCTGAGGTACGGACCTGATCACTGGACTCTAGATAGAGGTCACTTCACACACTTCAACATATTTAGATGTCATGTATGTGATCTAGTGGTCTACTCACTTGGTGATATAGGTGTTTATGGCCACTTGTGACAGTGTTGCAGTAATACCTCAGTGTGGATTTGTGTGAAATGCCTTGGCCTGGTCAAGTTCTGCAGGATGAAAGTGTTGTCATGATGCATGCCCTTCTTGATGGCATATAACAGATGTAACAAACACAGATATAGCATGAACAAATCAAACATGTCTTTCACAAACAGCTGGGATATTACCAGTGTACATTTACAAATGGCACATGATGACATATTGGTCTGCATCACAGATGAGGAGAGTCAGGATGTGTCTATGCATGTATACATCAGTTGTTGCCCCACCCCTCCAGTGAAATGGATGTATGTTGATGTACACCTTTCTACAGGAACATATTCCATCTGGAAGCTGTGTTGAAGTATGGCTCCAACTGTGTCTGGTAGGTCCATGTTCTGATTCACACTATAGACAACTATGCAATCTGTGATATTGTTACGGTCCATTGATTCTGTGTTATTAGCTGTATAGAGTGCACAGATGTGATGCCCTCCTTAGCATAGACACTGAGTAAGATTTGCATGTATACTGATGGTCAGTGGTGACTGGGTGATGTGAGATAAACAGTCAGCAAGCATATTGCTTATTCACTTTGGTGGGGTATGTCTGGTGGCATCCACATGCACATCAATGCTTAGTTATGTATTCCCTTAACATTTCAATTGCACTTGGAATACATGATTTGTGAAAAGACCTACACATACAACCGTGGTCATTCATCACATTCCACACACTGGTACCATGCACACAGTCATACAACTGTACCAATGTCACATAATTACATCAGTTACACAACATATGCCTACATGTGCTTCATGGGCAAGCTGTATTTGAGCAGCCTGATGCCATATCAGGACACATTACAGATCAGTTGTTTGTGGTTCATACAGAAAATTAACTGACAGAAATGTTAATAGTCACACAATGGTGCTGCTAACCTCCTCAATAATCTTTGCTTCTAGCTACATAGCTGCACATACAATGAAACATTATTGTGTGTATCACAGATTAATAACATGTGTATGAGACAAGACTTATGTAGACACATAATCAATATGAATTTATATTGACATCTGTCATAAATCATTTAGTGATGGTATGTAGACTGCACACCTATGCCACACTGTGAATGTGAAATGTGTCAATGGTTGATCTGCTCCACTAAAAATACACATGTCCTAATACACCAACAATATCGGTACACTTCTAAATCTTGAAAGCTCATAATCTTGAAATTCAAAATACTGAAGCCAAAATCAAGTTCAAAATACTGAAAACTCAAAATACTTAATTTCATAATATTGAAAAAACAGAGTACACCAACACTCACAATATTCCAGCACAATGACACAACAAAATATTACTCTTCTCCAACTATAAGCTGGGGGAAGCCCTTCTGCACCCCCCATGTGGGGGGCTGTGCCCCACACACCCCCTGCTACTTAAATATATCAACTCTGAGATCACACTCCATGAAGAAAATGGCAAACATACCATTACGTGCTTCATGATTGCCTGTTGTAACCTTAGTCATGTTCCCTTTTAATTTGCTATACAATAATATAACTCAGTGTAGTAAAGTGCAATCTTGGAGTTTATATATTTAAGTAGCAGGGGGTGTGGGGGATGCAGGGGGGCTTGCCCCCCCTGCTAATAGTTGGAGTAAACTAATATGCTTTGTCTTTTATTTGTTTCTCTATGTACTTCTGCTGGAGTATAGTAAGTGTTAGTATCCTGTAGTTTTTTTTTCAATATTATGAAATTCAGTATTTTGAGTTTTCAATATTTTGAACTTTCAATATTTTGGCTTCAGTATTTTGAATTTCAAGATTATGAGCTTTCAAGATTTAGAAGTGGACCCAACAATACACTTAGAAGCTAAGTCACTGACATCACTAGACAACAAGTACCATTATGACTCTGTCATAGTTCATTTAGGGGTGAATTACTTGAGATGTACCTCTCTGGACTATATGAAGAGACACATGACTGAACTCTCACATTATGTGTCCCAGGCAGGTATGAACCTAGCCCTAAGCAGCATTCTACCATCACCCAGGATGATGCCACAATATAAACAACAGATGATGGACTTCCACAATTAGCTTAGCTTTTGGTGTCAGTCCAGGGGAATCCAGTATCTTTCAGCCTAGGATGACACGATTGACAGGCCATGCTGCTTTGCCAGAGATGGTCTGCATCTGTGTCCTCTAGGCTATCAGATACTGGAAAAAGCATTTGCTTCCACCATAGTGCCTTTTTTTAGGCAATGTCAAAGCAACAAAAGTTCCGATGTAACAGCATCCACTGGAGGCAAAGAAAAAGTTCTGCTGCTTTATTCTAGGAGTGTAGGCATGAAGCTGCACTGGATGATATCCCCAGCCTGCTAGTTGAGAGATTTGGTGCAAACTTCAATGCCCTGGCCCCACCGGCCATACCTCAAAGCATACCTGACACCAGTCCTCTGCCTAGTATCTCTTGACATCAGGTCATATTTGCACTCTCCAAGGCTAAAAGCTCAGCCTCAGTGGTATCACATAACATCTTAGCTTACTTAATAAGCAATCTAAAATAGGCACTAGCGGACTTAATTAGCATCATCTTTGACCATACCCTGAGAGCTGGCTTTGTTCTAGCAGAGTGGATAATAGCAGCAGTAATCCTCATGTACAAAGGGGGCGGCATCAACTGACCCTGGGAACTACAGACATATGCATCTAATCAGTCTCTTCTGCAAGGCCATGGAAAGAATCATCATGGATCTTATCAAAAAGGACATAGGTGACCTTCAAATCCTAGACCCCACACAATTTGGCTTCATTAAGGGTAGATCATGCTTATTAAACCTAGTAGACTTCTTTGAGAAAGTCACCAAATCCCTGAATGAAGGTAAGACAGTGCATAACACTTATCTTGATCTGGCTAAGACTTTTGACACAATTCCCCACTCAGGTAACATTGATAAACTCTCCCAACTGGGGATTAACTCTTACATCACTAGATGGTAAGCCCATCGGCTTACCGATAGAAGACATACTGTCAAAGTTGGTGACTCAATGTCTACCAGTAAAGCCATCACCAGTGGCATACCGTAAGGATTTATGCAGGGCCCTTTACTGTTTGGAATCTATTTCTCAGAAGTCCAGGATAAATTACACAGCCTTTGACTTACCAAGTTTGCTGATGATTGCAACTTGGGTGCAATCATTGAGTCTCCCAATGATGTTAACATATTACAAAAGGGTCTAACACAGACAAATGATTTGTATCCAGGCCACACTGTCTAAAACTAAACACAAAAAGTGCCATTATTATTGCCTTTTGCAAGTGGAATTCCCTACTAACTACAGTATTGACAACACCCCTCTCCAAGCTCAAACCCAGTAGTGTGAGAACTGGGAACACAGGTAGACAGAAATCTGAAGTTTGACCACCATGCTTCCACAGAGGTAAGGAAAGCCTTCTACATCATGTACCTCATAAGCTAGGCATTGCATCCAGATCTAAGGATAACACCAATGTACTCAACACTTCTCAAACCACTAATAGAGTACAATGCCCCCTTCTGCATGTACCTCACCTGACACCTTCAGCAGCTGGAGAGACCACAGATGTTCCTCAACAAGAAAATACAAGGCCTAAAAAACATGCCACAATGAACCTGACACTTGTACACTGTATCATATAGGCTGCTGAGAGGAGACATGTGCCTGGTCTACAGGCCAGTATTTGACCCTACCCTGATGGAAATGTTGCACATCCTTATATGTAATAGCACAACAGTTAATCACTCTAGGCATCTTACCCTAGTCTGTGACATTAGCAGAACATGCTTGAGAGATAGCTATAGCTGATGACATCAGCAGAGTCTGTTGAGAGGAAGATGGTAATAGCAGTATCATGCTGGTGTAAAATACTCTCTCTGATGTCAACCAAACACACACACACACACACACACACACACACACACACACACACACACACACACACACACACACACACACACACACACACACAAAGTTGACTGCAGTGAGAACAGAACCACTGCCTACCTAAGTATATCAACTAGAGACCTCTGATTTAACACAAGCACCACAGCACAAGTCTGACTTACAGAGTGTCAGACAACACCTTATCAGTGATGACATCGCCAATGTCTGGTGAGGAGAAGATGGTAACAGCAGTTTCCCACATGTTGGTGTAAAATGGTCTCTGTAATGTCAACCAAGTCAACATACACACACACAGACACACACACACACACACACACACACACACACACACCAGTTGACTGCAGTGAGAACAGAACCTCTACTTAAGTACACCAACTACAGACCCCAATGATTAATGCAAGCGACACAGCACAGATATGACTTGGAGAGTGTCGGACAGCACTTTATCAGTGATCACATCAGCAGTGTCTGGTGAGGAGAAGATGGTAATATCACTCTCACATGCTGGTGTAAAATGCTCTTTCTAATGTTAACAAAGTCAACGCATACAGTAGTTGACTATAGTGAGAACAGAACAAAAACCCTACCTAACTAAGTACCCAGACTAGAAAACTTAGCATTTAATGCAAGTGCCATGGCATACGTTTGACTTTTACAAGGCTGCAGGACAATTTATAGTGATCTCATCATCATTGGATGTTTGAGAGATGATGTTGGGAGTTCTGAATGCAATAGATGTGTAGGCATGTCCAACTGTCAAAATATTTGTACTCCATGGGATTGCTGTGATGGCTACAGGATACACAATTATGCTCTTCAGTCTAGACAGATGCACTCACAAATTGACTGCAGTGAGATTAGAACTCATACCTAAGTACACAGACTACAGAACTCAGTACTTAACACAAGCATCACGGCACAAGTCTGACTTTTACAAGGCTGCATAATCATTTATATTGGATGACATCATCATTGGATGTTTGAGAGAAGATGTTGGGAGGCCTGTCTGAAATGGATAGCTCGCCATGTATTGTCAAGATATTAAAGATCTGCATGTTACCACATTGAGTGTTCAACGTATAGCATTTGCTGTTATGTTTCCAATGTGCAGGTATACCTTAAAAAGACAGGTCTGCAAACCATTTGCAAACAACTGTCCACATTAGTACAAGTATTGGAAAATCAGAATGTGTATTGCCATTATAAAGAAGTACATGGTGTATAAGAACACATTTGTTTTTTATTTCTGTAGTGTAGTTGATATATTTGTGAACAAGTACTGAGATACCAAGTTTGAAGTGCATGGGTAGAGGTAACAGATTGCTGCATTGTAAATATGTGTTCATTTCTTAAAAAGTTCCTTCCCTTTGTATTTTTACATGTACTTTCATGGGATGAAGACTAAATGGATAATAAACATAAGTAATACATACTATTGTGCACTTTCCATAGTGCACCACCAAGCCGTTGGTTTACACGAGCGATGGCAAAGTGGTTGTGCATGCGAGATGCACATTTCTACTGCTTTCCCTGTTTGCATGTAGTTAAATGGTGAGCAAACATGAGACTTGTTGCTAACATTATGAGAGTTCTGAGTATTGAGTGTATGAAACACACCTCCTGATTAGCTGACTCTGTGGCAGCAGGTGTAAATTCATTGACACATTTATTTTGGAGCCCCAGATGATACAGTGCTTGAATCCAGGTGTATATAATAGTTTTGTATATGTATCGATAATGCAATGAAATATTTCTTTATTCTACATTCACTGTGTGTTACCTTAGCACAGTGTGTTTAACTTATTCATTCCAAATGGAGCTCAGGAAGTTTGCACTGTAACTACCATCAGGCAGTGCCTAAGCCTTTTGACAGACTCAAATTATGTCCTCGCATTCAAACAAATGTGTATATCTCTGGAACCACAGGGGTTATGAAAGAAGTAAACATGGCAAACCATTCAGCACAAACTATTTTTATAGTAGTTGCATTCTTTAGGTTCTAGATCTTAAGCTGAATTTTATAAGTCACAATAAACACAGTAACCATTACATTTGTAATATTTTAAAAACAACTTATAATATCACAGCGACCACTCACATTGCACACATACTGTCAGCAGTATTTTATTCATCTAGCTGAGGGCTTTCATATGAGGCTAAGGAATTTTGCCTATGTTACTTGGTTGTTGAGATATTTAGACATTGTGACAATTGTATCTATTTAAATTAATATAATAAAACCAACAGTTAATATCTCTTTAGCTGCACTAGATAGAGGTAAAATATTAATGCAGTTGAGTTTGCCACTGTGTAAACTTTAAGATGAAATCTTTTAAAACTTTGTACATAATATGGGTTTAGAATGATTGATGCAAATATAAGCAAGCAATACTTGACATCTAGAAGAGTCAGTAGGGGTTAACTGCAGATGCACCTGGAGGCATCACTTGGATGTAATCAGTTAAGTGACATTGCACAGAGGTAACTGCACCACTGAAGAGCTGCTTACTTATGCTCAGCATTGGTGTGCAATGCCAAACTCTGGGCAAACAGAGGCCAAAAAGGGAAGGGCTTCATTGCTTTTTTGTACTTATGTGTGTTGTGCGTGATTCCATTTTTTGACCAGCTTAAAGGTGTTAAAATTGGGTCAATAAGAAAGTGGTGAAATGGGAGAAAGCAGGAGGAAGAACAAAGAGAAAGCAATATAGGAAGGTGGAGGAGGGAGGTAGGAAAGAACCATATCTGTCCACTTCTTCAACAGTGGAAAATGAAAATATGTACAAAATATTAGTTGAATTTGCACTGTCACCTCAACAAGGAGGGGTGACAGCAACACAGATATGTTGTATAGCCAATTGAACTGAATGAAGTGTATCAAGAAGACACATGTGCTAAGTGGAGAGCTTTGCATGGGATGGGTTTTTTTTTGTGGACAGGACCCCATTTTTTTACTTCAGTAAAAGAGGAATGTTGGGTAAGGGATGTAGGTATTTCTGTGTCAGGTAAGTAGGGTAGGTGAGGAAGCAGATGTAAACAAACAGGACAAACAAGACAAGATACATGGATTCTGAGGGACATGACAAGTTGGGGGACACCATTATTGGGGTTAGGGAGGGGAGAACAGATGCCCATTCCTGTCAAACATGGAGACAGTGAGAATCTAGTCTCCACCCACATATCCAGCATTTGGCACTCATGACCATGAGAGGCCACCAATCCCTCACTGTAGCTCAGGGGCCCTAGGGATGCAGCCGCTGTATTCAGGAGGTGCTTTTCACCCAGGTCAGTGCCACAGTTCATTTCTTGGTTTGCTTTTGCTTTTTTTTTTTTTTTTTTTTTGTACTTCATCCTGACTCAGGTGGTGATGTCAGGAAAAGATGGAATCCATCAGGTCCACTAAGGACCGGATTTTCTGCAGCCTGGAAATATTTTTTTAGAAAGGACCCTGATTGGTCCAAATAAGCTTGCGGCACTTCCACATCTGCATGCAACAAGCATTTTTACTAGAGATTTGCCAGTTTTGCTGAGGAGAGAAGATCTATTTTTTGAGACTGAGTGGAGTTCATGAATTCGACCAGACAAGTGGATTAGCTGAGGATAGCCTTTCAATAAGCTTTATCAACTGTCATTTTAAGGGCAAAGCAGTTATCTAAAATGGTCTAAAACTTGCCTTTTCAGGACAACTGCAATCTTGGGTCCAGGGAATGGGTTAGTCTGTTTGCTATCAAGGTGAGCAGCCAGTCGAGTATAGAAGCAAGTCTCTTTTTTTGGGAGGGGTAGCTGGCATACCTTTCAAGTGTCCAGATTTTTGTCAAATATATTTAGTCTGTTCTTCAAAACTTTCTGGCTCCTGGCAAATCAATGAGGATTGAAGTCACTGAAAAATGACATACATTTGAGTTTCACACTTTATATCTTTCAGAAAAATGCAGACTAAGACAAATTAAGTTCATGAAAGCTATAACACCAACAACAAACTGATGAAAAAGACAAAGACTGTAGTCCAGACTGTCAGCAGTTAAATAAATGCATACAAATCAATGCACCAAGCTGTAAAAACACTCATGCAAGCCAAGAATGGTTAGCACTTCCGTTTAATCCAATATTAAACTTCTTCAGACAACACATACAGTTCATCACTTCCTTTAAATAAGACCTAAAAACATTTAATTGGCTAAGACAATTATTTAAAGTAGTTAAGACACTTATTTAATGTGATACATCCTTAAAAACATTTTCGATAGAAAATTTGTCACTGTTTATAAGAACATAAGACACCATCTCTACCATAATAAAGTTGAATTATAAATACATATACAACACATAAGTGCATATTTCCTAAAATTCCTTGTAGTTTAAAATCTACTAAATATTTATTCATATAATTATAGTAAAAAACCTTGCTATTCGATCTTTATAATGTCTTTCTTTCTAAAGCCTTTAATTTTAACACTGCAGAAACTGAGGTATATATACCTGGCCATGAGTCTGCTTGCAGCTGCAGCTGCCATTTTAATTCCTTTAATTCTAATTGCAGTCCCCATGGTTGTTTGCCATTTATAAGTGCATGGTCAATAATAATAAAGTAAAACTTATGGCTTGGAAATTCCATAATATGTTTAGATAAGGCCTTATTTATGTTGAATTTTCTTATGGCATATTCATGCTCATAAATTCTTTGGCTAATCTTTCTCTCTGTTTTTCCTATATAAAATGTGGTGCATGAACTGCAGTGTGCCAGGTAGACCACTGCTTTAGAGTTACAATTGTACTTTCCTTTTAACTCATTCTTATAATTTCTTATAGTGAAATTATCTGTTTCTCTTATTTTGTTACACCATGTACATGCACCACATTTAAACATTCCACCACATTTATTATTATAGGCAATAGCTTGTCCTTTCTTTAACAAATCTTTAAAGCTCAAGCTTTTTTTATATATGAGTGGTTTGTTGCCTACATGTTGTCTAACATAAGGGTCCTCTAACAAGATGGTCCAGTTTTTACTGGAATATGGAAATTAAGAACTTATGAACCACACTAAAAGTAATAACTAAAGCTTTTGTATTGTCTTCTGTTTTTTGACAGTATCATGTGTCTTAATGTGACACATGATACTGTCAAAAATAGACAGGCAGGGTGGTGAATATGGCCAAATGTCCATATCTTTCTGTTTGTAAACGCAGTATTTAAAATATGTCCTTGACTTTACACCTTTATCCTGTCATTATTTTGGCTTTGTCCAGTTTTCTTGTGGTAGGAGGTTGAGAGATATGGGGGGGGGGGGTGACAATACTACAGAAAGTCCAGATAGTCTATGGCATTTTTGGTCTGTCTATCAGAAAAAAAGTACTTTTCATCCAAATAGTTACTGTAATTCACCAGGGCTGTCTCCTCAGGTCTTTTCAGGCTTGTTGGCTGTTGGTGAAGCACCCACCAAGAGGAGAAAACACTGAGAGAAGAAAGGAGCCACTTTTGAGACTTTAAGTATTTTTCCTCTGTTTATTTGCTAAGTTCTTCTGCATAGCCGCCTATTTTGAGCATTTTCTGGCTTGTTAAATTTGATTTCTGCATTAGTAACTGTATTTAGAGCACAACCTAGAGCTGTTTACTGAATTTCCTGTTTGCACTTATTTTTAAAATCTTTTTTTTTCAAAACTTGCATTTTATCTGTCTTTGGCATAGCACTCTTGTGCGGGGTCATTTACTGCACTGTTATAACTTGTTGATACTTGTTAACCTCTGCTATCTCTGAAAAAACAAACAAAAAAAAAATCTTGCTTTTTTCCCCACTTTTCTGAGATTTAAAAAAGTTCAGTTACAGGCTTGCAGTTACATGCTTGAACTGTTTGTAAGTTTCTGTAAGGCCATTTTTTGCTTGGGCTAAAGGAAAGTCTCTCTGTTGATCAGTGGCAGTGAAAAACATTGAGCAGCCTGCCTGCCCCTGTGGGAGTGGTTACTGACTTGAAACTGTAGTTTTATTGGCCATTTTGGGTCAATTCCAAAACTCCTTAATCTTCCTCTCTTAAAACCTGGTTGCCTCATGGTTTTGGCGTCTTTTCAGGCTTGTTGGCTGTTGGTGAAGCACCCACCAAGAGGAGAAAACGCTGAGAGAAGAAAGGAGCCACTTTTGAGACTTTAAGTATTTTTCCTCTGTTTATTTGCTAAGTTTTTCTGCATAGCCACCTATTTTGAGCATTTTCTGGCTTGTTAAATTTGATTTCTGCATTAGTAACTGTATTTAGAGCATAGCCTAGAGCTGTTTACTGAATTTCCTGTTTGCACTTATTTTTAAAATCTTTTTTTTCTCAAAACTTGCATTTTATCTGTCTTTGGCCTCGCACTCTTGTGTGGGGTCATTTACTACACTGTTATAACTTTTTGATACTTGTTAACCTCTGCTATCTCTGTAAAAACAAAAAACAAAAAAAATCTTGCTTTTTTCCCACTTTTCTGAGATTTAAAAAAGTTCAGTTACAGGCTTGCTGTTCTTGAACTGTTTGTAAGTTTCTGTAAGGCCATTTTTTGCTTGGGCTAAAGGAAAGTCTCTCTGTTGATCAGTGGCAGTGAAAAACCTTGAGCAGCCTGCCTACCCCTGTGGGAGTGGTTACTGACTTGAAACTGTAGTTTTATTGGCCATTTTGGGTTAATTCCAAAACTCCTTCATCTTCCTCTCTTAAAACCCTCTTTTGCATGGTTTTGCGCGTTTTTGAGCATAGCGCAACAACGGGCAGCGCCGCCTTATTGGGTTTAAACTATTCCTGGCTCCACAAAGTCTGATCTTCACTTTTTTCCTTAGAACTGCTCTATCTCTCAATTTAAACACCATATTCTCATTCTAATGCCCTTCACTGGTCCAATTAAGTAATCCTACAGGTTAGCACTATTAAACCATAAGCACTACTTACTCTTATACTCTCTACGATTACCCTGTCCTCTATTGGTCCATGTTAAATTCAGTTTCCCTGTTACTCTAGCATGTCCAAACGTCAGTCAATGGTTTCCTCTCCAGTCCAGCTGGTGAATCTGGGAATTTTGAGGCAATGTTACAACTGTCTCATGTACACGGACAACCCTCTCCTCCTCCAAACAGGTTCAAATATATGTGAGAGATGCAACTATTTAGCCAAACTGGAGGCTGAGCTCTCTCATCTCAAAACTGGTGTAACCAGTCAGGAGGAGAAGGTAACCTCACACAACACAATTCCAGTATCACATAGTCCCACCACATCAGCGAACCAAACACATAAATACACAAAAACATACTTGGAGGCTCTAAATAAAAATCTACCTAAGCAACAGAGACCTCCAAAGCAGACATCCAAGCAAACGCTACTTCAAAACAAAACACACACAACACATAACCCACAAAGTCAGTGTGCCAAGCAGCCACAGCCCTTAAGCATGAATAACACACCTGATACTCTTGTTATAGGTGACTCTATTGTCAGACACACTGATGTCCTGCTCACCAGGCTGAATAAAGAGAAGGTCACGGTGAGCTGCCTGTCGGGTGCTAGGATTTGCCACATAACTCAAGCACTCAGGTCACTCCAAAGCAAATACAAATATGACTCAGTCATTGTACATGCTGGTGTGAATGACCTGAGACGTACCTCCCTGGACTACATGAAAAGAGACATAGAGGAGCTCTCTGATCATGTAGCCCAGGCTGATATGACCCTGACCTTGAGCAGCATCTTACCCTCACCTAGAATGATGCCACAGTACAAAGACAAAATTATCGATTTTAACAACTGGCTAAAATTTTGGTGTCATTCAAAGGGGATCCAGTGTCTGTCAGCCTGGGATGACATGCTCGACAAGCCATGTTGCTTCGCTAGGGACGGCTTGCACCTGTCACCACTGGGCTTTTGATATTGGCAAAGGCTCTTGCCACCCCCATAGTGCCTTTTTTAGGCAAGGCTCAAAAGTCAAACCCACCCCCATAGACAGCACAAGGAACAAGAAACTAAGGGTAATGCTGCTAAATGCCAGAAGTCTTAACCTCAAGATGCACGCACTCGAAGCTCTCCTCAGTATGGAGAACATCGATATCTGTGCAGTGACAGAAACATGGTTCAAGGCTCCAGAGAGCACCCCAGCACTACCAGGCTATACCTCCTATCATGCTTTTCGGCCCCAAAACCCAGACCGAACCACAAAAGGAGGGGGAGTTTCCATATTTATCAAGGATATCCACAACTCCAGGTTAGTGGCATTGCACGAAGTATCAGAGACCATCCATGTGCAACTAACAGTGAGCAAGACTGCTTTTCAGTTTATAGCATCCTACAGACCACCCTCTCAAAGTCAGGAATCCCATTCAGCCTTCCTGAAAACATTGGAGAACATGAAGATCTCTCTGAACACCATTATATTGGGTGACTTCAACTACCCAAACATTGACTGGGAGCACTACTCAAGCCCCAGCACCTTAGCCCAAAGATTCCAGGAAATTATAAACTCAAATGCTATGGAACAACTAGTCACCACTCCCACAAGAGGGGACAACATACTAGACCTGATCATTACCAACATGGGGACTCTATGCTCCACACCAGAAATATATCCCTCATTGGTAAGATCAGACCATAAATTAATTTCACTGGATGTCCACATCCCGACCCCACCCCCAGCCCAGAAAACCACAGTGAAAAACTTCTCAAAAGTGAACTTCTCACTTCTCAAAACCGAAGTGGAATCCTTCAAGGCCCCAGGGCCAGTGGAAACTACAGCCCAAACTGCAGAATCCTATATAAATGCATTCTACGGACATCTCCAGGAATGCATGGATCATGCTATCCCAAACAAAACCAAGACCCAATCATTCAAAGGCAGGCGTCCAGTCTGGTGTACCCCTGCCATAAATAAACTGTACAACAGAAGGAGGAAGCTACTACAAGATAGAGCAAAATCCCTAATAGGGAAGGCATCTCTGATCAGTACTAGCAAAAAATTACGATCCCTCATAAAATCCGCCAAGGCCAGCTTCGAGAGAAAAATTACACAGGACACCAAAGACAATCATAAGGCTTTTTTCAGTTATGTTAGAAACCTGGGATGCAACTCCCAGACTTGTTCTGAGTTGATTCTAAACGACAAAAAATACACTGAACCCACAGACATCACCAATATCCTGGCAGACAGGTTCAGTGCAAACTTCTCCACCCCAAAAGAGCAAGTATCTATCCCGGCAGAGGGCTGCCTCCCAAACATCTCAGATGCTCAGGTGAAGGCTGCCCTCTCCAAAGCAAATAACACTGCTTCAATGGGACCAGATGGCGTCCCAGGTTGCATCCTACATGAACTACAAGAGAAACTAATCCCTCAAATAAAACAGCTATACAATCTCAGCCTCACTACAGGATATGTGCCCACAGAATGGCATAGAGCAACAGTGGTCCCACTCCACAAAGGTGGAGCCTCTACGGACCCTGGAAACTATCGCCCCATAAGCCTGACTAGCTTAGTCTGCAAGGCTATGGAACGAATCATCATGGAGCTCATAAACAAAGACATTGGGGACCTACAGACACTAGATCCTACCCAGTTCGGCTTTGTCAAGGGCAGATCCTGCCTTTTGAACCTGGTTGACTTCTTTGAAACAGTCACCAAAGCCATAGATGAAGGGAAGGTAGTCCACACAGCCTATCTGGACCTTGCAAAGGCATTTGACACAATACCCCACTCGGGCATCATAGATAAGCTATCCATCTTAAATATAAACCCCTATGTCATAAGATGGGTCGCAAACTGGCTCAAAGACAGAACCCACAGAGTGAGAGTTGCTGGAGCCATGTCAGACTCGAAACTAGTCACAAGTGGCATCCCACAGGGTTCTGTCCTGGGACCACTCTTGTTCGGTATATACTTTTCCGAGGTACAGGCAAACGTGGGAGGACTATGGTTCACCAAGTTCGCAGACGACTGCAAACTGGGCACCATAATCAACTCTCCAGCTGACACAAACATCCTTCAAAAAGGTCTCACAGAGACAGATAACTGGTGCCAGCGCCATGGTTTAAAGCTAAATGCCAAAAAATGTATAGTCATACCCTTTGGCAAAAACAATGTGCCCACAAATTACCACATAGGCAGAAACCCATTAAGTACAGAGAAAGTTATTAGGGACCTGGGGACCCAAGCTGATAGCAATCTCTCCTTTGAAAACCACATTGCCAAAGTGGTTAGAAAGACCTTCTACATAGCCCACCTCATCACGAAGGGTTTCACATCTATATTCAGAGAGGTAATTGTGCCCCTTTATTCATCCCTCATCAGGCCCATCATAGAATACAATGCCCCTTTTGGGATGTACCTTACCCGACACCTGCAGCAATTAGAAAGACCCCAAAAGTATCTCACCAAGAGGATCAAGGGTCTCAAACAGATGCCATATGCTGCTTGGTTAAAAAAACTCCAGCTCTACTCAGATGCATACCGCCTACTTCGAGGCGATCTATGCCTGACATACAAAGCTATGTCAAATCCAGAATTAATGGACATGCTCCACCTCAGTAAATCTAAATCCCTTAGAGCCACATGCTTGAGGGACTTGAACCTCAGCACAGAAATAAATATAACTTGCTGGAGGGACAGGTTCATAACCCAGAGGCTCCCTTCGCTCTGGAATAGAATTCCAGTTCATGTGAGGCAGAGCACCTCACTGAATCTCTTCAAGAAGAATCTCGATAAGTGGATGGGGGATCGTAGGTTTGTCCCAGGGATTACTCCCATGTCACTATTAGACAGAGGCACAGTAAACTAAACCTTAAAAAGGGCACAGTATACTCAAATCAAGGGGTGGCGTAAGCCATACAGAATCGGGCTAGGCTTATAATTGCCCCAGGGCAGATAGCCTAGTATGAACCTATGAACCTATGAACTTGTATGCCTTGTGTGTCTGTAGTCTCTACCAGATGGCTGTTTTGTGTGTCTCTGCAGTCTGACTGTTCTTAATGTCTGCAGTTGTCTTGTATGGTGGAGTCAGTTTGATTAATACATCTTATGCAGTCAGTCTTGCTGTATTTTTCTGTCTGTTCTTCAGTGTTCTGTCTTTGTCTTTTGTGGGTGTCTCTGTTCAGTCTTGCAGTAGTACTGTATTCATCTTAGCTTTGAAGACATGTACTGGGGGCATAAACTTTCTGACCTGGTACATTTTGTTCTGTGGCTTTGCACACTGATTACATTCATTTTAGAAGGTGGGATTCAAACCTATGCATAAGGAGCAAAACGTTTTCTTCTACAGTGATGATTTTTCATCTTTGCCACAGAAAAGTGATTCTCAGACATACTCATTATTTACATAAAAATACACATGACAGACTTAGGTGTTAATCATGTATGCCTGTGACCTGAAAGGTCCTGGTTTATACATTGCCATGTGTATGACTATTATTGAAGTCTGAAGACCATCCAAAGCCAGAGAACACAATTATGATTACAGAAACATATTACTCAATAGACCCACACTCACACATATAATTCATATGAGTATATTAAAACTGAGTGTACAACCCTTAATAAAATTGGGAGAATGTAATAAATTTTTTCATGTGAATTTTAATATAAAGTAAAATGGAACAACAGTAAAAATATTTGGAATTTGCTGTATTAGTACCCGGGATAATCTGTATTGCAGCCATACACTTACACCTGCTGCCATAGGAAAAGTTAAAAAACAGTTGAATATTTCCATATTCATTATTGTTTGTAGCTTAATCACCCACAACGCTGCTTACTGTGTTTGCGCAGGGCCTAACCTTCTTGACAGAATATATCCATTTTGAAATTGACTACTGTCTCCTTCCTTTCTGCAGGTGTTTCAGACCTATAGGGGCTGGAGAAGGTTGGTAACCACCACGCAACGCCACTTAGTGGGTTTGTAAGATAAAAAGCAAAAAATGCAAGAATGCATCCTTTTGGAAATTGAGAATGTCTGCATGCCATTTGCAGGTGTTCTGTCTGCTTCATGTGTGGGCCATTAGTCCAGGTTTGCGTGATGGTAAGCATCTTGCAAACATGAGAAGCAAATCTAAACTTGAATAATCTGTGTGAGCAGTATTTCTTAGGTTTCATCCTTAAAAGACAAATGTGGGACGTGAAATGACACCTACAGATAGTACATTATGTGGGTTACCATGTTTAGGAGATGTGCTACATACACACACACACACACACACACACACACACACACACACACACACACACACACACACACACCCACAAACACCCACAAACACACACACACACACACACACACACACACACACGCACACACGCACACACGCACACACACACGCACACACACACGCACACACACATGATTCACAGGTGTAGTTTATGTACTGATTATCAGAAAAGTACATTACATGACATTTATTGTATTTATCCATCTCCCGTGTTTGCACTTCACTGCATTCAGAGGAATTAACCTACACCATAACAAGGTAACCATGTAGCAAGGAAACATGAAGGTGAGATGACTTGTGTATTTGTAGAACACAGAGGATTAACATTCCTTTAGATTCATCTGCACAGAAGGCTTCTGATGTTGCAAAAGTATTTTTCAGGTACATGCTAGATTTGTTCATATGTTATGAAGAGAACTGTTATCTATATGCATATGCACTTGTTATACTTCACTCTTGGGATAGGCATGTTTGCCATGCATTGACTTTCACAGATCATACATCTTATTCCATGGCAATGTAAAGTACTATATTGTCCAATGACAGGGGTGTAATGCTTCTAAAAAGGCCCAAAGACATCACCAAAGGAGTGCCTGGCACAGTGAGAGGTGCCTAGCAATCATATGCAGTTTACATTTGAGTTTTGCATATGTACACATTTTGTGAAAATTGTGTGGGAGCATTCATAACAGGTGAATTATGTGTTGTTCCTTGGATTCTACAAACCGTCATATTCCTGTTGTTTTGGGGGTGGGGTAGCCAAGTACTATTTGTGCGTTTCCATATTTTTACATCACCAGTTTGGTTTCAAGAGTTTTGCTCTTGCAATTGTGTAGTCATCCTAGTATTTCCATGGGTTTATGGGAAAATGCATGTAATCAGTGCTATGCTGTAGCATTTAGGAATTGATTTGGGATCCTGGATGCTGATGCCTGTGATATCCCCAGCATATGCACTTTTGGCCTCTAAAAGGTTCCTGTAGCTAAAACTCTAAGTGATAGATATACCTTAGTCTGCACAGGCATAGGTTTCCCTCAGTTTGCCCTTGCTATCAGTTGTGGATGACAGAGGTTACTGAGTTCCTGTAGTGTGTCTCTATCCACTCCGTAGCACTCTACAATTTCTGCATCATGCAGACCATAATAAGTTAACAGGGGTCTAAATACTCTTTTCCTTCTTGGCTATTTGCAGCAGTAGTAGCCTAGACTTGTACTTGTTGCACATACATATATATAACTGCAGCTGCAGCCCCTAACAGTGTTTTCATGTAGAGTACCTAACATGGCTGTATTCCAATAGGTTTTGGAATTCACAGGAAAAACCTACACTGAGTCTTTACAACTGCTTTATAGCTTGTTGAATAGCTACTCCATCTTGAATTGGTTAATTAGCATAAAATCTAGCTGCTTATGCTGTAATTAGCATGCCACAATTTTTACCATGCTTGCGTGGCTATACATGGTGTGTAGAGCTGCTTATTGAATAAAAAATGGTACTCTATCATGTGAGCTTTGTGCCACAACACGCACATAGTTTTAGCGGCTGTGTAGGATTTATTGAATCTGCACTGATATCTGCACATTCATATGTATAACAGTAGCTGGAGCCCCTAACAGTGTTTTCATGTAGACTAACTACCGTGGCTATATTCCAATAGGTTTTGGAATTCACAGGGAAAACCTACACTGAGTCTTCACAACTGCTTTATAGTTTGTTGAATAGCTCCTCCATCTTGAATTGGTTGATTAGCATAAATAGGGTTGCCACCTTTTGTTTTGGCTAAAACTGGAGTAAGGCCACACCCGTCATATCACCAGCATCCATGCCCACCCCCACCCCTTCTTCTGCCCACACTCTGCCCATTTTGTGACATCACTGTGACATCATCGTGAGGGGAACCCCCACTTTTTCCATCCCGAATGCCTTCTTTCGGCTGATTTACTATGCTTTTCTATAAAAAAGCTTAGTAAATCACCCGATTTACAAACTCCTATAGACTGTTTTCTTTTTTTGAAACAGAATACCAGAGTTTGTACAGTGTTTTCCAGACTACCGGAGAATCAATTTGATTTCCAGATAGTCCGGAAAAAAAATGGAGGGGTGGCAACCCTAAGCATAAAATTCAGCTGCTTATGCTGTAATTAGTATGCCATAATGTTTACCATGCTTGTGTGGCTATACATGGTGTGTAGAGCTGCTTACTGAATAAAAATGGGTACTCTATCATGTGAGCTTTGTGCCACAACATGCACATTTCCCCGGATTTACTAATCTTCCATGCAAGACTAGCTTAGTCCTGCATGGAAGCGACCGTTTTGGAGCAGGACAGCAGCGCGCCATGAATATTAATGAGGCTTGCTGCCCAAGCTCCTAGGCTTACATGAGTGTGTAAGATGGCAGGGGGAGTGTCTGAGAGCAGAGCTCTCAGAATAAACATGCCCCCCAATGTAGAACAGCAGAAAGGGGTATGCAATGAGTGAGACCACTTACATGTGACCTCATATTCCCACTAACAGTCCCCCTTGTGTATAACAGCAACAGAATATATAAATAAATTGACGAAACCCTTTTTTTTAAAACTCTGATTACAGCTAACCATAGGTGCGGGGTTATGCCCATCGCTTAGCTATTGTTAAAGCAGCTTAAAAGGCTGAAGAGGATAACAAGGAAGATATATGCAAATGAAGCAATATAGAAATAGTGTAGTGGGCAGAGCATTCGGCTTATAAGCAGGCATTCCCAGTTCGAGTCCCACTGCAGCACATTCCATTTTACATGGCAAACCACATTATGACCAATATTTTTGTTGTGTAACCCACAAAATAACATATATTTATGAGCTGGAGTACTGCAGTAAATGCACTTGTGAGGTGTCAGTGTCATAATGAATAAGGCACTAGTAAGCAGGTTTAAGCACAAATAAGCAGTAGTAAGCATATTTAAGCACTAGTAAGTGGCCTTAAGCCAGTTTGCATGGCGGTAAGCAACGCCTACACTGGCTAAGCAATTCTAAAGCTAACTCTCTGTAAGCAGATGTAACAGCAGGTTAGCAGTGCTTACTGTCGCGCAAACCCACTTACAACTGCTCAAAAGTGCCTTAATCACTCTGTATCCAACGGCCCTTGTTCTGCCCATCAACAAAATAAACAGCCATGCAGGTCTCGAAACCAGGACCCTAAACACCATAGTCCCAGTAGTTATCCACCAAGCCATCATAAAAGTACAGAAGAATGAGGTAGTAGCAAACAAGTCCTCACCATATTATAACTAAACTGAACCTGTGAAAGGCATCAGTATACAGTCATATGTGCCATAACCCACTACAGAACATAAATATGTGAACTGGAGTACAGCAGTAAGCCCAGACGTCAGGTGTAACTGTAATAAGAGTGTTGAAGTCCCCAATAAAACACAAGGACCCCACAGAGTGTAAGTACACATCAATCAGGGATACCAAACATACATATGAGATGTAATGAATAATAGCACAATGCCAAAAAGGCATTATAATGAAAGTCTAATGTAAGCAATGCTAAGCATTGCACAGGCCAGCTTAGGAGGTGTGAGCAATGTGCAGACCAGCTAACTCATTGTGCCCAATGGTATACCCCTTTAAACAATGCCAACCTTAGGTAAGCAGGTTTACCCATAGCTTAGCCTTTTCAAAACCGGCCAATCACGGAAAAGTGTGGGAAATTGGCCCTACTTAAACCCAAGAGGCAGGAATACATTTCATAACTGGTTGTAGCTTCCTCTTGCAGACACTATGGCAGTAAGAGGAGAAGGAGTGTGCTTCCGGGCGCACCACTGGTGCATCCAGGTGTCCAAAGTCATGGCAGGACTTCTAGTTAAAGACCATGCTCAGAGACTGCTGCATGGCTAGTAAATGGGCTCCCAATATAAGGTGGAGGCCTGAGACCATCTTGCCTGTGACCCCACCAGCTCAACAGTGCTACTGGCATACCCTGAAATGGTGAGCAGGTCAGGCACCACTATGCCGACCTGAAGAAATGGAAGGGGGACCTCTTCGAGGAGTGGCTCCAAGAGCATCAGGGAATGTTCCAGACATGTGTAAGTATCACCCCAGCATGTGTGCAATAATTGCCAGCTCGGGTATATCATGGCTAGGTATGGCTAAATATTTATCTTATGTCCCCCACAGCTGCAACGGAGTGGGCCGCGAACCAGGAGGCCCACATCAGCCACCTGGCGAGGTTGTGATGCGAGGCAGGTCAGTAATACTCATGCATTTACTGTCATAGGAAATAAAAATATAAGTAGTAGTAAATTAATTGCTAGTATAAAACCTATATTGTTCAAGGCAAGTACTGCATACACTAGAGAATATGGCAGGAAGAGTCTCATATTATTTGTATGTCAATAAAAGTGTAATATCATGACAAAACAGGTCTAACTGCTGGACTGCATGTGTATATCCTGGTATCATATGGTAATGTAGATTTGCAATCATGTAATAGTACTGTTGTATTAAACATTGTTACCCACACCATGCAGCATAAATTAAATGTGTATGAATGCCTGTAAATGTCAGGTGTAATCCCCAGAGGCCATTTAGTACAATTGAGAGACACATAGACAGTAAACAGGGAAAATGCAGACAACAAAAACTGAATAGCACATGCAAGTGAGATGTGAGCTGTTGTTTTTTTTTTTTTTTTGCACACAAAGCCACGGTTCAAATCCTGCCAATGGCAGTAGTCTGCATACAGAATCATACCCCACAATTGTACAGATATGTCCAGAATGTCTATTAAAGTGGCCCACATCTATTGCCTATCAACCTGTCCCCCTGGGAAATCAGTGAGATGATCCCAGATGTATAGGCAGCAAACAAGAAATACAACTGATTGGCACACATCTATGACAACAAACCTGGCATACTAGCAACCCCCCAATACCTTATGTGACTAAGAAGCCGCGTATGTCCCATTTACACCCCAACCTGTTAAGCTGTGGTTAGAGTGTGTACAGTAACAGAGTAAGATGTATGTGCATAATAGTAATGTGGAACCTGGTACTGTGTGTGGGAACATTCAGGTAGTGCTAATAAACATTCCTCCCACAGGTCTGTCAGATACCAACACTGTGCCCAGAAGTACAAGAATGATATGCAGTTGCTCTGAATAATGAGGTATTATACATCACTGTTGCCCACACTGTCCTACAACATATAACTGTCTAGGAAATCTGTATAAGAGTGTTGTTATACAAGGTCAGAATGCATAAGCACAGGGGATTAATAAGACAGAAAGCAGATTGGAGATATACAGCAATATCAATATAGCAGACACAACTGTGATGGGCAGTGTTTAAGTTGTAGCAGACACAGCCATGATCTGAATCCTAGGAGTGGAATTAGACTGCATATAGATTTATACCCACAACTGTACACATGAGGCCAGAATGTCCAGTATATGTACCCATATATCCTGCCTGTCCCCCTGTCTCCCTGGTAAGTCTGTGGGATGATCCCAGATGTGTAGCCAGCAAACAGGGAATACAAGTGATTGTCAACCATCATGAGAATGCACCTGTCACTGTAGCAACCCTCAAAACTGTTAGGAGAGTAATATTTCAAGTATGTCCTATCTACAGTCCCATGTTGTCAAGCTGTGACCAGAGTGTGTACAGTAACAGAGTGAGATGTATGTGCATAATACTAATATGTAATCCAGAATGTTGTGTGGCAACAGTCAGATAGTGCTAACAAACATTGCTCCCACAGGTACATTGGATATGAACACTGTGCTGAGGAATACAGACCAATATAACCTGTACTGGTACTGTTCTCACTGGTATTGTAGGGGATTGTGAGTGTTGCAGTTTCCCTGAATAATAAAGTATCACTGGTCACTGTTACCCACACTGTGCTACATAATTTAACTGTGTAGGAAAGCATGTATATGTGTGTGTTTGGTCACTAAAGGTGGAAGAAGGCAATATTCTAGATATGTCCCGGCACACCAGCATGTGGTCAACACATGGCCAGTGTCTGTGCAGAAAGAGTTGGATAGCTATGTGCAAAACAACAACCCAAAATCCAGGAGTATGTGTAGAAACAGTTAGTGTTAACAAACATTCCCCTCCACAGGTATACCAGGTAAGAGGTGTATACTGCAGGTAAATCTGGTTCATGTGTAATGATGACAACAGCCATATCAGTGACCAAACTAAGGCTATAGGGTAGTGTAGTAAGACTTGTAAGGTACAGAAAACAGCACTGACTAGGAATGTAATGTGGACTACAAGACTATACTACTTGTTAATTGACATCCCCCCCCACCATATCTCCAACAATAATCAACATACCCACCCCAACTGGTATGTAATGACTCTGATAATGTCCATTTGTTTGATAAATATTTTCATGGTTCCCATGCATGTGCTATATGGAATAATTCCAACATTGGTGGCATGGTGCTATCAATGTACCTGCATGCTGTTCTTATCACCACTGTGGTCCCATATATGCATGTGTTCTGTTTGCTATGCAACTGTTCCGTATCTGGTGTCTGGGTTAATGGGAATATTTATGCATGCTGTTATACCCAACCCTGGAATGTATTGACTATTACTAACCCATATATGATGATGAAATCTAAACACTATAGCACGCTTGGGAAGGCCGGTCCCAGCAGACCCACCTGTCCCATCTCAGCTGGCTGTGGCACCAGGTACCAGCATGTCTGGGGCCCAACCGGACCTCCCTGTGCATTGGTCCTGCACTATCTTTGGGTGGAACCACCTCAAGGGATGGGGCTTGCCCCCCCTGGGAGTGGGTAAGAACAGGCACCTGTCACCTGTCGCTAGGTCGGGGTCGTGGTGTGTAGAGCAATCAATGAGCAGTTCGGTGATCTTCTACGTCAGCTCGAGGGTCATGTGTCACAGTTAGAGAGTCAGCCTGGTTCTGCAGCTCACTCCCCAGCACAGCCACCTTTGGGGCTGTGAAGGTACTGTGGTGACTGCCCAAGTGTGGGGACCTCATTCCCACTGTTACCACTAGGGGGGCTTGTGGGCTTCTGATATCCCAACACCCCTCCCCATCAAAGTGTTTACCCCCACATGTGTCATATACCATCCCTGTATGCGTCTTGTGTGTTTTGTCTGTTAACCTACCCAACCTACCTCCCCAAATATACCTACTACCCCTCCCCAACATCCCACTCTCACCTGAAAAAAAGAAAAAAAGGGCAATATGTTCCCACAAAAAAATCTTGCCCCATACATAGCTGTCCATTTCGCATACATTTCCACTGGACATGTAATCCAGTCTAATTGGCATCACAATCTATTATTGTTGTCCTCACCGCTCTCCCAGGGGTTTGAGTATCCAAATCTACCTCCAAATTCAGTGTATATGCACAGCTATTGCTGAAGAAGAAATGGGCAGCTATTGACCTTCCCTGCACCCTTCCTGCACATCTATAGCTATTTTCCCTACAGTCTTTTCCTCTTTGTGCCCCTTTTTCACCACTTTTCTATCAACCCTTTTTACTTTTCTTTTAAAGAAATTAGCACAAGGGTAAGCGAGAGTAAGCACTTTTAAGCAGCAGTAGGCAGGTCTAAGCCTGTTTGTGCGGAGATAAGCAATGCCTACACTGGCTAAGCAATTTAGAAGCAGAGTGTCAGAAACTGTAACTGGAAGTTAGCAGTGCTTACCTCTGTGCAAACACGCACAAACCCACTTACAACTGCTTTAAAGTGGCTTAATAACTCTGTATCCAGTGGCCCTTGTTCTGCCCAGCAACAAAATAAACAGCCTCTGCAATGCTCAAACCCAGGATCCTGCACACCAAAGACAAAATGATTTACCACTAAGCCATGCCAGATATATGTAATCCTGATGATTTCACAAACATATCATCCAGCCCAGTCATTAAACAGTACAGAGAATGTAGTCCAACATTTAGATGTAAGTGTGTGTAAATATATTAATATCTGAACAGATACAACATATCTATATATGTAGATATATATATATATATATATATATATATATATATATATATATATATATATATAATATATATATATATATATATATATATATATATATGAACATATATTCATGCGAATGCCTACATCAACACATATATATGTCTACACCGATATGTCTACATATACACAGCAATTTACATATACGTATGCAGATATATATCTATGTATGTATATACGGTCATAGTTACATATTATATATATGTAAGCAGATATATATATATATATATATATATATATATATATATATATATATATATATCCATATAGGTATATATGGACATACATGTGTAGATATCAGTGGGAGATTAACTAAATCATATATGTCCACATGCACCGTTAATGGGGTTGAGAGGCCCCAAACAATATACGTCTTGTACGAATGGATATACCCACTCCCCCACAGCCAAACATGTCTGCCCTGAAATACACTACCAAGTGTTGCAGATCCCATAACCAGGTCCTGACATGACATGGGCACATGATGTTAACAGTACTACATCCCACCTGTATGATGTCAGGCTGGAATTGGTAACATATCATGCAGTACAGTCTGGCTCCCATAGGAAATGTAAAATGTGGAAGCTATCAACATCCCCAGTATACATATACACAGACACATATATGCAAATAGAGATATGTATATATATATATATATATATATATATATATATATATATATATATATATATATATATATACATGTGACTACACATACATACGCAGAGATATGTAAAGTAAGATACTTTTATAGTAGGCGCACACAATATGGAACAGCCACTATTCCTACAGTTAACACCCTAACAATTGGACACTGGATGAGCCACCCATACAAATGACATTCGTTGCCTGCAACATATACCCACAGAGAGGTCATAGGATAAAACACCACACACAGGTTTGCAGAAATGGAATACCTTTATTTGTGTACTATTACAGATTTATATGCAATGTCATATAGCTGTTCAGACACTGACATCCATATAAACAGAGTAATTCAACTGTGAAACAGTTATACTAATACAGTAGTCTGGAAAGGTCCACAACTGTTGCTGTCCAGGCCAAGCCCTTCAAATCATACAATAGTAAACGCAGACTGGGCCACAGGATACCACACAATCAACAGTAAGTGATGCAGGTGTATAGTCCAGCATCCTCTATCTATACTCTGTACACAATCACTAAGTGGTAAAGACTTCAGTTGACGAAATGGGATGTAACTGTTACATAACAAGGCATAACTGACACCATCACAGGCACATTGGCAAACAGAACAGTCTGTATGGCAGGAAGCAGTAGGCCTGCAGTAACCCACTTTATGTAAGTAATGTTAAGATAGGTGAAATATATGGCACTGTACATCCAGATACCTTAAGGCAGCCCACCCCTGATACCCCCACATTTTGTAACAGACTTGGTTATGTATAGTGCATCCCCCCAATACTCAATAATACAGGGCCATATACCACTGTAACATACACTGGCCTCTGGAGTGCATATGGGCACACATGTATTGTGTAGGTGAAGCCCACACATATATGGCCCTAGCCCCATCATATGTGTGGGGGATACAACAGCAGTGGACTGCTGGCAGGAATGGCAGCATGGTATACGTATATGTGCATATGTATCACTATCCGTATATGTGTAGACATATAATGCTCTGTATATGTATATATCTGGGTGTATATATGCATATCTATGTACATATACACACCCATCTATATATGTCGGTATGTACATGTGTAATTATCTATATAGATATCTGGATAATCATATGTACATATATATTCACCATATGTCCTGAACATGGGGTGTAGCCCTACCTCAGCCCCTATAGTCCCAACTTCGTAGTGCAAGGGGATGTCAAGTATGGTATAGTAGTAGACTATTGCTACTGTAATAGGGATTGTCTTCACAGACATGGTGTGTGTGGGGGGTCACATCTGCTTTTCACATGTGCACCATTGGCTACTGACAGACATCCTAAGGACATCATAGTACAGTACCGCTGCAAGCAAGTAATGCTTCTGTGGACTACAGCAGAGATATTGGCCAATTGATGTGGATATTCTGATGCACTCTGTACAGTCCAGAGTATACACAGAACCCCTTAGTGCAGAACATGTGGACCAAGCCTGACAATACGGATGTTAACAGCCATGTAGATGGGTATAACACATAACGACTGGTATACATTCGCCCCCATAGGTTATGCATTCACACACTCCTGTCTGTCCTGACACATAATAACTGCTGGTACATAGGTGCCATGGCCACATACTACCCACTAGATATTGAAATACATCTGTACAGCATCCCACCACTCTGTGTGACATACATGACTGTTAAGATAGGCCCAGCAGCAGTACATCTGGCAAGTATCTGCACATGACATCTCACTGGGTAAGTATACTAAGCTGCTACGCATGTAACAAAGCACTGTGCAGGCTACAAGCAGACTGGTTCAACACTGGCCTACATCTCCTATGAGGAAATGCACATGTACCTGCATATATAGCAGGCTCTACAGGCATGTCACAGCACAGGGTAAGATACACCTGTGTGAAAGTGCATAACCACAACCAATGTGAACACAGCCACAGCCACATATGGTAAGCTAGCATAATATTACAGTATATGGACTATCTGTTCAACACCATCCTCATATGTGCCACTCACACACAAACCCTACATATGCTGGGCTGTTACTCAGTGTAGTCTGATGCCTGTCTGTGGTATGGGACATGTGCCTGTATGGCCCTACAAACATGTAAGCCAATACGGTAACATACAGTGGAGCAGTATGTAGCATCAGATAGGATGGGACCTAGAATGATGACATTACCACAGTCTGTAAACAGACCACGGTACATATTATCAATACACACAGTGTCAACATTCACCATAAGTACACAGACCTCAGTACTGTACAAACAACCACAGAATGTCCAGGTTATGTCATCAAATATATCCTCTACTGTACATAGCATGTGTAGCAGTCTGATATCTCACTGGCTTGTTATCAGATATGATTATACTAATTATGGTGTACAGCACATATGCACCTCTTAATGCATGACATATGTACATAGGTTGACAGGGTTTTGGATGGAAACACATACAAAGGGCCAATATTGACATGTTGCTGTGATAATCTCATACATTTACTGTTGTAACAGGGTTTGTCGCAACATATGTCCTATGAGGGATATGAAGTCAGTAACTGTCACGGCTTTCACCATCTGCAGACTGCAATCCTCACACTACCTTCTGCAGTGCACAGATACATTCTCTGTGGGTAACACATGAAACCAAAGGCACCACACACTGCCCAGTCTGCAGATGACTCTACAGAAGGAGAGTCCTCATAAACATAGAACTGACATGGCGGGTATTAATACATGTAGGACAGCCATATCCGCACACACCCTGTTAAACCAACATTACTCTGAATGCAGTATAGCAGCACTTACAGTCTGTAGTCAGGTCAGGCACATCCCCCTCCTGTGTGTTGGCCTGTTTCCACAGTATATGTTGTCAGATGTAAATCCCCAATCCATCTGAGATGCTGTTTGCCAAGCAACAGATCAAGTTCCTGCTCACAGTGAATGAAAAGACCCAACACCAACATGATGTTCCTAGATATTGGAGTGTGTTTCCATGCAATTGGCTATGGGTATGTCACCACACCTGTCCCACATGCAATCAGCTAGGGGAGGGCTGCAATTCGTGCAGAGGCCATCAACTGATCATGAGCATCACTTAAAATACACATGCTGATGCCTAAGCAAAGCAGGTGTAGGTCTCCACATCCATGACATGTCAGGGAGGGGTGGGAGAGTAAAACTTAAGCATGTTTGTGTCACATACCTACCAGCACAGGGTATCAACCCCCTGATGACTATGTACTGCTATCACAGTTCGATGCAGTTATTGGATGTGCCACATAGGTTACCTGTTGTGGAACCCTCAGAACATATATGTGATGGTGAGTGACATCTGCAACAGGGATATGGTAGCTATACGGTAGGTAAAGTACACGTGCCTGTCCGCATGAACAGGTGCCAGCGTCAACACAGCCACACTCTCACGGGGACGCACACACATTGACACACTTGGAAAGGCCAGGATTACAACTCATCACTAGTGAGCCTGCCACAACACATTACTGTGCAGGTATCACATGCACCACACGGGTCATACGGAGGTTATATGGACAAAGGGTATGGGGAAGTGTCTGACATCATACAGCATGCTTCAGTATGCCAGTGGGGGTTGTAGTGAGTGTGGATGTGATCATAAGCATCATACAACACACACACACACAAACACACAGGGTGCCAGTACTGACATGCATGAGTGTATTTCTGTATGGGTGTGTGACTACTTAAAAAAGCATTGCTCTCTACACAGAGAGACACACACTCATAAACACACACAAACTTGCCAAGTCTGGGATTAGAACTCCTACCTAACTAATTTATTATACTACAGCAGTACGCAGTTATGACACACACTACGGAGATTACTGGGCTACAACCTTCCCAGAGGTGTATTTCTAGGTGGGTGACATCAGCAGCCTTACCAAAGTAGAGCATTTCAATTGTAGGGAGTGTGACCACCCTAAAAAGCATTGCTCTCTACACAGACAGACACACACACAAACACACACAGTTGCTATGTCTGGGATTGGAACTCCTACCTAACTAGTTTATTACACTACATCAGTACACAGTTATGAGATGCACCACAGAGATTACTGGGCTACAACTCTCCCAAAGGTGTATTTCACAGTGGATGACCTAAGCATACTTGTCATAGTGGGGCTATGGGGAGGGCAGTGTGTGTGCATGGGCCATAACCCATTCATCTAGGGGTTGACACGCCACTTGCAGGCACAGACTGGGTCATATTTCACAGGTACATGTATACAGCTGCTAGATGACTACTTCCTTGTAGAGTTATGTTGCACAGCTAGCACGTGCACCACATAGTCTGTAATGCTGACAGATACCGGTGGCTAGTATCTACAGTGAGTGACATCTGACCCTCATGTAGTTGTGCCCCTTTGGCTGTGTGCTGGGTGGGACAGGCCTGGATGGCTCCTTGTCACAGTCACCCTCTTCCACACATCTATGTGCATCTACCTTTGGCTTATTATAGTGTTTTGTTACATATATGCCTGTATTCCTATCCACTGTGTGTGCAAAGCATGACTGGTGCATACTGAGGAGTGTCTGCACTAACATCTGCGGCTGCCAGATATGTCTGGTCTACTGGTGTTTGCAGACATGGTCTTCATGTTTTTAAGCATGTGAGCATGCCAAGTATGACCTTTCAGTATGTTGCTGACTGACATTGCCTTCATTTCTCTAAGTGTGTGGGCATGACCAGTATGCCTGTCTGTATTGAATGTGTGGATCGAGTCCAGGTAGTTTGTACTGCAGTGCAGATCTTTGTGTTGTACATCTACAGGTAGCATGCTGTCTCTGCAGAGTATATGTCAATCATTTTGCATTGACTGTTACTACATTTCTGCAGAGAATGGGGGGCACACCTGACTATTTCTACATTACTACACAGGATTGGGGGGGGCACACCTGACTGTTACTACATTTCTAAGTAGGATGGGGGGCACACCTGACTGTTTTACATTTCTACAGAGGATTGGGGGGGCACACCTGACTGTTATTACATTACTACATAGGATGAGGGGTGCACCTGACTATTTCTACATTTCTATACAAGATTGGGGGACACAACTGACTGTTACTACATTTCTATGTAGGATGGGGGGGCACACCTAACTATTTCTACATTTCTAAACAGGATTGGGGGGTACACCTGACTGTTATTACATTACTACATAGGATGGGGGGGCACACCTGACTATTTCGACATTTCTACACAGGATTGGGGGGGACACCTGACTATTACATTACTATGTAGGATGGGGGGCACACCTGACACTTGCACGCATTTGCTAGGACTGTACTGGTATGTCGGGTACTCCATTTCATTCTGTAGTCCTACCTATCATGCTAACTAGAGACATACCAGTGTACTACAGATCTTAACTTTTATTTGCCTACATATTAGTTTCTGACTTCCTACCCTTCAGAACTGACATCCCACTGCCTGACCTGCTGTAGTCTGTCTGTGTAGGCCTGGGGGGGGTTACCCATAGGCCTCATTCAGAGGCCATAGCACAGCCTTTGTTTGTGTTTGTCTACACCTGTCCTGCTGGCTATGACTGTTGTTGGGTATGTGAACCCCCCTGACTGGCATGTGTGAGTCACTTACCTTGTAGATGTCCCAGTATTGAGGGTGATGCTGCAGGGCTGCCTATGTCGGATGCACATAGTACACTCCCTACACATGGTTGAGCACAGGTAGTGTAATGTTTGGCAACCCTTTTACTGTATGTAAGAGTCAGAGAGAGGTGTTATTCCCTTGGTCCCTCCTGTGTCAGTGTATGTGCTATGCATTGCCTTTTTGCCAAGGCCAGGGCATACTGGGCATGCCTCCTTCTGCCTACTGGGGCAGGCTCAGGTTCTTCCTCCTCCGAGCCACTCTGTGCCTGGGCGGGCCTTGGTAATGGTGGGGGGCTGTGTGGCCCTGCCCCATGCTGTTCCTGCTGCAGCTGTTTCCACAGGATCATATTGTGTAGCATGGCACATACAAGGACAATTTGGGTACATGTAGCTGGTGAGTACTGCAAGGCTCCACCAGATGTGTCCAGGCACCAGAACCATGACTTGAGCATCCCAAACACATGCTCTACTATAAGTCTGGTCTGTGCGTGTGCCTCATTATGGAGTTCTTGTTCGGGTGTGTGTGTGCATTTGTGATGGGTGTCATCAGCCTCGGCTCCACTGCGTATCCAGCATCCCCCACTATGTGACCATCAGGGATGTCCCCATTGGTAAATCGCTGGTACAGCTGCATTAGATGCCAGATGTGGGCATAGTGATAGCTTCCAGGGCAGCCAGCACACACATTAAGTATTATGCCCTGGGCATTGCACACAACCTGGTAGTTGATGGAGGTGAACCCCTTGCGGTTGATGTAGACCCTACCCCGCTCATCGGGTGATGCTTTGATGCATATGTGCATGCAGTCTATAGTACCCACTACCTCAGGGTATTCTGCTATTTGGTGGAACAGTTGCATATTGCTGGCCAACGCCTCATGGGTGTTGGGGAAATATATATGCTCACCGACATGTGCTGACATGGCATCCAGGAACTGGTGGAGTACCCTGGATGCTGATGCCTGTGAAATCCCCATCATATCCCCAGTTGGCCTTTGGAAGGTACTTGTAGCTAGTATTCATAGGCCTACACATACCTTTGTATCCACTGGGATGGGTTCCCCTCTGTTAGTTCTGTGTGTCAGGCATGGCTGGCACAGTTCAACAATTTGCTTTAGGAGGTCCCTGTCCACCCTATAGTGCTCCACTATCTCCAGCTCATGTAGCCCCTGGTAGGTAACTCTGGGTCTGTACACTCTTCTCTGTCTCCTCACTAAGCGTTGATTGACAGCATTCACATCCTCACCACCCTCAGCCTCTTCCACAAGTTGTTGTATGATAGCTATTGCAGCCCCTATCATTTTGCTGTTGTGAGTGTTAAAAGTTCCACACTTGTTTACACCGGTGGTGTAGAGTGTGGGAAAAAACAGAGGGGAAGGTGTTTGCATTGTTTATAGTAGTGTTCTGGGCTGGGCTGGTCTGCTGCCTGTGTAATTGGCTGATTCTGATACATTTCACCTGCCAGCTATGCTAGTTCTCCTTGGTAACCTTCCATCTGCTGTTTTCCATTCGCATTGCCTTCCTGTTTAAGCACGGGGGCGTGCCGCACAGAGTGCACAAATGTACACTCTTCTGCTATTTCCTGGTTTAACTTTTTTTTTCTGCCTTTAAAACCTGGTGCGCAGTGCATACACCCACTTAGACATTGTAAAGAGTGCTAGGCAGGTTTAGACCCACCCCCAAGCTTAGCTGTGCTAAGCTAGGAGCAAACCCGAGCCATAGGGCTTCAATCCACTTACAGTATGCCTGACACCCCCCCCCATGATGTCACCTAACACCTAGGCTTGCACCAAGCTATTCCTACTCTTACACTGTTGGGACCTGACTCACATGCTGGGGAAAACTGGGATTCATTATCCTTCCCCTCATTTGCATAGGATTGCCTGTTAATGCATAGTTACATGTCTCACACTGAGCCTCCCCCCTTAGCAACCCCTACTCACTGACCATGTTGTCTTCTGCCTGTCATTGACTTGCATGGAAGAATACTGATTTTAGTTAGAATGCTCAATTTAGGTTAATTTTGTTATTTTCCCCATGATCCCATTTGCGCGCCACTGCCCTATGCTTAAAAAGCTGAGATTGGCTAAAAATAAATAAAAGTTGATTTCTGTATTTTTTTTTACTGTTTGCAATGCCAATGGCCTTATACTTGGCCATTGGCATGCTTACTACATGATACGCAGGCTTTGTTTGGGACTGTCACAGCTCCATTCTGGATTTTGCAGAAATGTACTTGGTTACTAACCGAGTACATTTCTGCAGATAGCACTACTCCTGCATGACTGGCTGCAAGCTTCCTGGATTGCAAAATCACCTAATTTGCATAGATTTCTACTGCAAATGGGGTGATTTGCATACAGGGGCTTAGCCCATGCAGGATTAGTGCAGGGTGCTCGTGCACGCCCCTGCAGGCTGTTCCTGGATCGCACGGCAGACATATTGCCTTTTTGAACTTCTGCACCGATCTTGCACACCGTGCAAGCTATAGAGAATCCAGGGGATGGTTTTAGCGGCCATGTAGGATTCATTGAATCTGCACTGATATCTTATCTATTGTAGGAATATAAATGCAACTGTCTTAGAGATGTGGTTTAATTTTATTTCAACATTTCATCACACTGTTTTTCATTACTTATTTGGTCAACCATGTGGATTGACACATCCTAGTAGTAGTTGGTTTTGTTAATTCCAAATGATATTTCTTCATCCTGCATTGCTTATGCACTTTATATATTTGTATGTATATACTTCTCTGTGCTTTTTCAAATATATTTTTCCTTATATGGATGCTGTTAATTAATTTAAATAGCTTTATTTTGTATATTCACTATTTAGTTCATCTGTTTTCAGGTATATGTTGATTACTGTACAGCAGAAATGTTATGTCTTGTTTGTCTCAGTTGTTTGTAGTCCATGAAGTGACTGAAGATGACCTTATACCACTGTACCCACAAGCAAGAATAATACTATGGACAAATAAATAGACAGACACACACACACACAGATAGGGAGATACAAAGTTCTGCTGTTCTGCTAGCTGCCTAACTTCTTTTTTTGAGATTAGAAACAAAGTGAGTCTGAAGAGACTTCAGTTGTTAAGTACATTTTGTAAGGCCAGAAGTAGTTTAGCATATTGTTTCAATGACTTAGACACAGAAGACTGACCCAGGTCAGTCGGTGGTCAGTCTGAATCAGGTAGTAGTCTGCTGAAAGTTTTCTCATTTTTTGACAGAAAACCAGGGAAAGATTTACATGAAACTGCAAAACTGTGTGGAGACTTTTAGAAATATGTTTAGTAATGTTATTCATTCTGCCAAAAACAAAAAGACACCTGCTTCTACAATCAGTCTGTCTTGAATCAGGGATAGAATATTATAAAATAAGGAAAAGACCACTATAAAGGTTTCCTGTGTAAACAGAGGGCTCTGGTCTATATTGCCAAGCTCTTTCAACAAAGTGGTTTCCATAGATGAAGAAAACATTCCTTAAGGAAAAGAGTGGAGGTAAAATTGAGCTTTTTTAGGGCCAGACAAAGGCCACTCAGTACACTAAGATTTCTATTGGGAAAAAAAAAAAGAAATATATATATATATATATATATATATATATATATATATATATATATAGATATATATATATATATATATATATATAGATATATATATAAATATATATATATATATATATGTGTGTGTGTGTGTGTGTGTGTGTGTGTGTGTGTGTGTGTGTGTATGGGGTCCACTGAAATATGCTGAATCTATCATCTATCATTTGTAGACATCTGCTTAGCAGACAAAATATGGTTGACTACACAGACAGTTGATAGCTGTGTGAGATCACAAATTTCTTGGGGTAGGGAAATATGCCCTTTCCCCGAGATTGTGCAATCTCAGAGTTAGTATATATAATTAGCAGGGGTTGTGGAAAGTGCAAGGGGGGCTTAGCTCCTGCAAAAATTATGTTTTATTATTTTAAGTTTAAGTTTTGTATGTGTTGAGATTGTTGGAGCATGCGTAGTAGCATGTTGACATTTTGTGGTAGATTTTGTAAATACAGATATTTGGGTGTTTCATTTAATTTGGGTAAAATTAGAAATTAGTATGTCAAATAGAAAGAACCAATCTCTTCTGAGAGATTAGGTCTTGCTGTAATAAATGCATTTTAGTTGGTTACAGCTACTGTTTGAGTCTATGTTTAAATTTCTTAACATAATGACATTTTGCATTTAGAATGTTGAGTCATAGTTTGGATGAATTTGTTACCAGATTGTAGAGAAACATAAAGAAATGTTAAGTATGGTATAGTGACTTACAAGAAGCTGGATTAGAATCCAGTTTGGAGCGAAGTTATTGTTACATTGCTCCTCAGGGGAGCAGATTAAAAGAAGTGCATTACCTCCTGGATAATTATATAGTCTATTGTCATAAAAGATGTACATAAGTATAATTAACTCAGCTACTACTACTGTCAGATGCTGGATGACCCATGCTCCAACGTTAAACATTCCTTTCTTAATGAATACTCCTAACATGAAGAGATGTATGGTTAGAGCTTTTTTTTTTTTTTTTTTTTTTTTTTTTTTGAAAATTCTACAGAGCACTAAGGATGATGAGAAAAGGCCCAGGTGTAGACTGTATACCCTTAATATAAATAATCTGAATAATGTGATTATGCAGAAGAAACGTATTTATTTAATTATTGGTTAACAGACAGAATGGGGATCTCCCATTGATTAAGCATAGTGTAGTGTGAAGTTGATTGTTTGAGGTCTAAATATATTTTTGCCACACAAGTTACCCTTGAAAGACAGCTGATACATTAGATGGTCTGCTATTTTTATGTGAAGTTAGAATGGTGAAAGTGAAGTAGTCTTATATATGGGAAGAGTAGTTTCTTAATACTTATGAAGAGAAAGTGTTGATCTTGTGCAGTATATCAGACTGAGGGAGAATTCAAGTTTTGTTGTTCATAGATTTGTATGTTCATAGGTAAGTACCAGGCTAACTACCTTTGTGGGCCACTTTAAGCATACCCAATTTTTTTACACCCAAATTAACCTATCCCACTGGGTTACAGTTTGGCCTTACCTGTCTCATGGTAGATAATTATGTATTATTCCTGATGAGAATAACTAGGATCATACTACTGGTTATTTGAGAAGATCCCAGCATTGGATTAAGCATGTAGGAGCTGCCTCCGTCCATTAGTAGTGCAGGAGGCAGTCCTGGGGTAAAGTTTCTGTTTCCCATCCATAGATCCAGGCTGAACTTGAATATAGACAGGGATGAACTGTATTTTATGTGGATGGGGAGTCTGTTCTAGAGCAGCAGTATCCTCTGTGAGATATACCTGTCCCTCTATGCCATGCATGCCAGACACAGGTCACCTCCTAGCAGTCTGTAGGAGACAGACTAAAATGAAAGGGCTTTCAGCCAGTCCATGTAGGACATGTTGTTTAGTCCTTCTATCCTTTTAGTAAGGTAACTCTGTGGGTGTCCCAGTTGTTGCATGTGCCTGGACAGATACTTGTCAAAGGAGGCATTATGTTTGCATAATGAGGGCTGAGTAAAGAGGGACAATAGTATTCATAGATCTAGAAACAATCCCTTTGTTTATAAGCTGTGCAATATAGAAACACTTTCTTACAACAATAGGCGCATGTTGGTCAAAAGTTAAGTCATTGTCCACTTAAGTTCCCAAATCCCAAACAACTGGGTCGGCTCTTAGGGGTGTATTGTTAATGTGGTAATTACCTGAGATAGATGACTTTCCAAAGGATATGATAATACATTTTTTTTTGGCATTTAGTTTCAGTTGATGATTCTGACATCAGTTATTTATTTGGGACAAACCTTCCTGCAAAATGGCTAAGTCATTTGGGGATCCAATGAGTGTTCCTAGCTTACAATCATCTATAAAATGATTTAGCCAGAATCCTTTGGTATTGGCTTTTACTTCTGAAAAGTAGATGCCAAAAGCAGAGGTCTCAGCACGGATCCCAGGGGGACTCCACTGGTGACTGGTCTCTTTTTGGATTATCTGTATCCTATCTGCAAGCCAGTTGGCAATCCAGTGGATGACATAGGGGTTCATTCCCAATTTATTTAGCTTTTCTAATATGCTTAAGTGGAGTATTATTTCAAAAACTTTGTCCAGGTCAGGGTATGTTGTGTATACCATTTTGCCTTCTTCCATTGCTTTGGTAACCTTTTCAAAAATTGACTAAGCATGACCTGCCCTTGACTAGTCCATACTGAGTTGGGTCCAGTGTTTGGAGGTTTCAGATGTCCTGATTGATTAGTTCCATGATGAGTCTTTCCATGGCTTTGCATATGAGGCAGGTAAGGCTGCAGTAGTAAGCATATTGATATGCTGAAGTGCTGGTATTCTTTGAATGCAACAGTTTTGGATCTTCTGTGCAAATGGGGTGGTATTTACTTTGATGCAGTTTCTTTTTGTGCTGTAGTGCTAGTGAGCTTTTTTCAGGTGTCTCTTTTAGGAGGAGGGATGCACCTGAATGTTGTTTACCTAGGTAAATGACAGCAACAGCAATACAATGCATTCATATTCTGAGCCTACCCTGACTCTTTCTTTGTGGGTGGGCATACCCAACTATGTTTCACGTTACTGGGCAGACAATAATGAATCTGCAAAAAAATATGTGAGGCTAGGTAGACTCAAAGCTACAATTGCCCATGGTTTGACATTTCCTTATTAAAACACAGATGAGACATCACAACATTGCCTAGAAAAAAAAGAAAAGAAAAATCATCCTATGAATTCAGTCAAATGTAATATTCACAGAATAGCTACCAATTCAGGGAAAACATTTTATATAATAGAACCCGAATTACCTTGCTTAATCAATCTAGTTTTATGGGAATGTCTCTAAAGTCCTAAAAATTCACTCCCAAAACACATTCCTCTACTTTCCTAAATAATCAAGTGTTGACTTCTGTAAAAGACTTAATCTCATCTGACATGACTAGATGTTGTGGACTTCCACTTTATAAATGCCCAAAGCAGACCTGTTTGGACTATCCTTGAACAAAATGGCTTTCCTTTAACCTGACTTACCATTTTCTTCACCCAAAGTTTATTACAATGGCAGTCCTATCTAAGACCCTGGCTCCATCCTTACTGTGATTCTAGTAATATCTGTTCTACCATGCAAATTCAAATATGTTCTGATTATCCCTCTTCAGTAATGTGCTAAACCCTGCTGCAGTTGCTGATTACAGGCCCACAATCAATATTAGCACTTTAGCAAAGATTTTAGAGAAAATAATCTAGCAACAAGTTCTCATTCATTTAACATCATGTGACATTCTTTTGCACTGCTGGCATGGCCCCCACATTAAATGTAGCACCCTGACTGCTGCTTTTCCCTTCAATGTCCAAATATTTCCCTCTATTCAGGAGCATTATTTGTAGTCCATATAAGTATTTATAAATCAGTGAGCTATGTTGTACAAACTATATGTTACAATCAGTTGCTAAAAGTGACTTCTGAGATGACATGATGAAATGGTTCTCAGCTCTCTATATAGCAGGACCTGTCACACCACTTTAGGTAACTGGTAATAGCAATACATTTGAAATAAGTACCTTTGCAAGTAGAGTAGCACAGGCTTCACTATCTGGGCTTTTATTTGTCTCTTTGTTTATTAATAAGCTCGCCAGTGAAATATTTAGCCTAAACTATTTGGTTTATGCAGATGATATCCTCATATTCAGAACCAGAAAATCAAACAAAAATTGAAAAGACTTTTCAAGACCTTTTTAAAACTTTGGCAATAAACTGCTTCTAAATCTTCTCAACTGTCCAGATTTTTGCAGAATATCCAGATTTTTGGCTCATATTTTTGGTCTTTTCCACATAAAATTTCTGTTTTTCTGGCAAATCACTGGGATGATCTGAGGGCTGAAGTCACTGAATAATGATATACATTTGAGTTTCAGACTTCAAATCCCTCAGTAAATGTATGTTAAAACAAACCTTGTTACTCTAACAACCTTCTAGGTTTATAAGAGCAATATTTAAAATATGTCCCTATTTTTGGGCCTTTGCTCCCCCCCCCCCCATTTTGTTGGGCTTTGTTCAGATTTCTTGCACTTAGAGGTTGAGATGTATGGAATGGTCATAAGATCCCTCAATGGCTTTACATTTTTTATGTGTTTTTGCCTTCATGCCTGGCTTTCTTCAGGCCTCATCCCATTGGTCTTGAGCCCATTCATTCCCTCACCACTCAGACAGTTCTGGGAATAGAGGTGAGAGACAAGACAGACAGGGCCATCATCTAGGCAGCCACAGAAGTTGCTTGTGACATTGCTCATGTGAAATGATGTGAACAATGAGGATATTTCTACTTTTGGGCTCTAACCCCCTCTGTAGTGGCTGATATGAGCACTGTTATCACCTTAGGGGCCTGCTTTGGCCTCTCATTGTATGTGAATGCACCCACACACATGATGATGAGGGCTGCCATCACTGAGTTGTTTAGTGAAGCCCGCATCCATGATTGATGGCTGCCACTTGTCACTCTCAAGCCTCCACTTTCATGTGACAAGGCAGTGAACTGGACCGTCATTTCTTTCCTTGTGTTAGGTGAGCCATTTTTGCTGCTCAGTTCTCCCTTCCTCCATCCGGAATCTGACCCATTAGTCTAATTGTGTTTATCTGGGTTATAGTCAGGGCTTTATCCTTACATGATGCTGAACCAGGATCCTCAATGGCTAATTCTTAATCCTATCATCATTGTCGCAGACTGACTTGGAAATAATATACCTCAAATCAAGAAACAAAAGTATCTAGGAGTTGGAGCAGGTCAAGGTTTTCCCTTTCTCTTTGTGTCTCATGCAAAATCCTGAATAGACAGAGTTCTGACCCACCTAAAATACTCATCTAAATAGTTCAATCTCATGAAAAAGGGAAGCCAAAAATGTCTGTGTTAAGAATAAGATCTTGATACCTACATTCAGATATGCCTTATTCATTATAGCACTGAATTCCTCTAATAATGCTTCTTCAAATAGCCAAAAACAACATTTTTTTTTAACTTTGTTTCGATATTGGGATAACATAAACACCATTATTAATGTATTGCAAAAGCCTACTGGCATCCAATTACTACTAGAGCCACCTTACCTCTAAACTCTAACACATTTAAATTGCAGAAAACAAGCTACTGTTTCTCATGATCATCATCTTATTCATTATGTAACAATTACAGTGAAACACCCCTGCTCTTAAAATTATCCACCAACCTTAATGTTGGCAGGAGATGATTTTCAAAGATTTCCGTAGCTTCTTGGAGTACATCACCAAAAGAAATCAAATTACATGGGAATGCACCATCCTCAGGCAAATGGAAAAAGACCACCATACAGAAAGTCATAAATGCACATACTGTATTATTCTGTGTAATTAAATGTCCCATTTTGTACTTCTCTTTCATTAATCTTATCTTTTATTAGAAGCAGAATAAAACACAGTGTTCCTGTAGTGTTAAAATGGCAGCATGGATCAGATATTTCTTGTTTTACCCATTAGTTTTTTTCCCTGTGCCTCAATATTTTCATCTCATGGTGCATTTATATGTAGTATGATGATGTATATCATTGAGAACATTTTGCTCCACTTACAGATGTTGGCAATCAGATCACTGATATGGTCTATTATATTACTTAAGTGTCAAAGGTCAGCCACATTTATTGGCACTATCTTACTCAGAAAAGTAACTCCCCCCCCCCATTGTTATTGAACCTTTGCTCGCCATGTCACATTAAGAACAGATAACATCTCCAAAGCGGGCAGTCCTGGCAGTACCAGCACCTATTAATTCACTTGTTTGTTGTCCAGGTAAGACATAAAAAAGTTCATGTGCCTCTTTAGGAGCTGTAAATAGTGTTTTACTAAGTGATTTTCTTTTTTTTTTTTGCAGATTAACACAGTGTAATATAGAGGTTGAGGGACTCAAACCTAAGACAACAGCACAAAGCTTATTAGCATATATTATCTCTCTGTTCCATACAGCCAGAAAATGACATAATTCTCTAACTTTTTTTGCTATCACTGACTCTGGCAGTCATTAATGTGCAATTATTATATGTTTAAAGGCATGGCATCTTTATATTACTATATCATAGCTTCATACATAAATAACTGTAACCTTCCCCACTAATACTATCTTTAAAAGTATTGGAAAATGATCATAACCAAAGCAGACATCATAAATCTGAATGAGACAATCAAGTCCATCAGCCCTCTGCTGTTCCTAAGCTTATTTATAGCATTATTCATACTTGACATGCCCAGTTCTGATTTAGTAACTGTTTCATAAACAGTAGTACACTGCCTGTGAAATCTTTATTTTTGGAATATTTTGCTTTATATTCAGAGCTGTGTCAATGCAGACAGAGAAGGCAGATGTGATAAATGACTGCACACCAAGTATTACCAGCCAGAGCAGAAGCACAACCACCTTTCAGCTGCTGGTTTCTGTAATAGTATTATTAATCACTATAGTGTTGTGCAGATGATTGTGCAACTTGAAAACTAAATACTTCATTTTATGTGAAACATTGTGAAACATCATTAATGCTAGGACTGTTATGTATGTTTACTGAACTAGACATAAATTAACACGATAAAGCCAGCCTGATCCTTTAAAGGAAGGCAGTCTCTGTTTTTTTTTATCTAGATGGTCAAAATGCCAATCATTTCATAGTGGGATCAATATAAGTTCTGCTCTAATCATTTGATATATGTGTCCGTTAAGCCTCTTCTGCATAATTATGTTTTCTCCCCATTTAACACAGCTACCTGTAATATTTGGGCAGTTTATATTTAATATGAAGAATAAAAGGCATGGAAATTTGTCATTTATGCACTGGCAATTGATGTGTACAAGACAGTGAATATATCCTTAGTTTATTTAACCTCTACACACTTTAGCCATAGTGATGACAGCAATAGGATAAATAATCTCAGCATAAAATCACCAGTAACAAATGGCAGCCAGCCTTTAAAGCTTGCAAGAAACAAATAAACTATGTCAACTGCAAAATGTTATGACAAACTAACTCCACTGGGAGTAACTTTAATAGAAACTGAGAAGACTGCAGCAAAATGGTATGCAGAGCTGGTGGTTAGAAGTGAAGGGAGGAAAACTGTAAGTAACAACAGAGTAAAGGGAGGGAAACTGTAAGTAACAGAGTGAAGGGAGGGGAAACTGTGAGTAGCAAAGTGAAGGGAGGGGAAACTGTGAGTAACAAAGTGAAGGGAGGGAAACTGTAAGTAACAACATAGTAAAGGGAGGGAAACTGTAAGTAACAGAGTGAAGGGAGGGGAAACTGTGAGTAACAAAGTGAAGGGAGGGGAAACTGTGAGTAACAAAGTGAAGGGAGGGAAACTGTAAGTAACAACATAGTAAAGGGAGGGAAACTGTAAGTAACAGAGTGAAGGGAGGGGAAACTGTAAGTAACAGAGTGAAGGGAGGGGAAACTGTGAGTAACAAAGTGAAGGGAGGGGAAACTGTGAGTAACAAAGTGAAGGGAGGGAAACTGTAAGTAACAACATAGTAAAGGGAGGGAAACTGTAAGTAATAGAGTGAAGGGGGGAACTGTAAGTAACAAAGTGAAGGGAGAGAACCTGTAAGTAACACATAGATACTGTACTTGTTTTAAACTCGGTACCAGGAGGCATGTGCAGAGAACTTGTGACCATTTCTAATACAGTAACAGCAGTTTTGTATCCATTTTTTTACTTCGCTTTCTGCCTTACTTGTTTATGGTTTTGACTGCAATGTCCTACTAAGCCTGATGTTCTTGTACTAGGGAACCTCAGATGGATCATGCAGTTCAAATTGCATGAAAATACAGATAAAATTGTAGTTAAACACACATATAATTTAAGTGGATTACCGGAGTGCAAACACATTAAAACATTTCATGTATACTTACATTCAGCTTAAACCACAAGATTACAGATATAGCCTTCAACAGTTGCACTTTTTCATAGCATTTATACAATGTGAGGACACTAGTGTGACTCCAAGGAAGTTTCTAATGTCATTTACACAAGCACCTAGAACATCTCCATGTATATGGTAAAAAGACAAAGAGGACATGTAATCATATGTGTAATTATTTTATGTCAGCTTAAAGAATGTATGTTTTATGTTAAACTGATGTATTTTAGTGCCACTGTATTTGGCATAGGATCATGATACCTTTACATAAAAGAAAAAGAATCACATCTACTGGCTAAAGAATGTTTTAAAGTCTATGGTCCTTCAGATTCTGAACATTTGGACTAGTAGTTTCTGACCAGTGGCCATTTGCTCATAGTACTCACACAATGAATAACTGAATAACTGCTGTTATTACTACACACAGTGCAAGTGAGGGGGAGGCCTACATTATCTATTTATATAGATATAAATCTTCTTCTTTTAGCTTTTCCCAGTTAGAGGTCACCACAGCGGATCACCCATCCGCTCATGATTGGCAGTGGAGTTTTACAGTGTTGAGTTGCCAGCCCAGTGCCCAACCTTCCACAGAAGGCACACATGCGCACACTCATGCCTAGGGCCAATTTAGAGTGTCCAATCCACCTACAACATGTCTTTGGGATGTGGGAGGAAAACAGAGCACCCACATGACCACAGGGAGAATATGCAGACTCCGCACAGAAGATTTCTATAGATATAAATATTAAAATATGTGTGATAAATGGAGAATTTTGCTAAACTTATTAAACAACAAGGAAGAAGTACCCCCCTTACATGACAATATGATGATATCATCTTTAAGGAATGAAAAAAATTACTCTTCCTGTTCACTGACTGGTTTTGTATTCAATAAAGTATATCGTGTTAGAAGACAAGGTTTCAAGTTCTACATCACACACATTTTGCACTACTTTACAAAAATGTATGCCAGGGCTGCCCTAAGGATTGAATTACTTGTTGGCCTTATTTCAGCTTTGGCCATGCTCATCTCACAGTCTCTTCGTACCATAATACCCAGCACCTGCAATACACATACAGCATTCCTATAGAAAACACGCTAAAATGTAATAGGTTGAATGGTGGTAGAGAAAGGACCTATATATTTACATGAGACAATCAAAACTGATACTTTTAAGGCAAAAGGAATGTGTGTGTGTGTGTGTGTGTGTGTGTGTGTGTGTGTGTGTGTGTGTGTGTGTGTGTGTGTGTGTGTGTGTGTAAGATGCTCAGCAATATCAACAGTGTGGACATTACTGAACCATAACAAAGACACTAGTCAGAGATGTGATGAGGCCTGAAGCTGTTGGCAGACGGCTTCTTCACCCATAGAAATTCAATTATTTTTCAGTAACATTTACTTGTAGGCTATTTTGTTTGTTAGAAAAATGTCAATGTAATTGCTTCAGAAGTTTCAAGACAGGTCTTTCTTCTAGCTTCCCAGGAGATTGAAATGCCTGACCAGCAAGAAGTTACAACAGAGGAAGAAATCACAGAACTTCTGACAGAATTATATAGAGTGCCAGGAAGTGTTAGGAGAAATATGAACAAGATAACATTGTTGATGAACTTGTTTCTCTCTCTCTTCTTTACAGCTGGACATTAAACATGATGGTGATTTTTCTGTTTATACTTACAGTGCATTTGATGTGAATAATATGCATACTAAGTGGTTTAAGAATGTTTTTCCATTTCTTCCAGTAACAAGGGCTGGCTTAGCTAATACACTGGACAAGCTAAAAGTTTTTGTGTGTAATTTAAATTTCCAAGCATTTTTTCATGAGAAATTAGCAGTATGTATCTAAATCTTTTAGTAGGTGTAATACTTTTATCCCTCCTTTTGGTTCAAAAGTTGAGTCTTTTGAGATTTTATGCAAAACTGACTTTAGGAGTTTGCTGAAATAAAAATCTATGTGCAGGAAATATAATTTATGTTTATTTGAAAAGACTGTCTTGCAGTCCATGTTCCATGGATATGAAGCCTGATAAAGGGGGTGGATTGGTTATTGCAAATGCATTTGATTATTTTGCAGAGATATTTTCTCTGTTAAACAATATTGAATTTTATGTTCCTGTTTCCATCAGTGAAATTAACATCAATTATGACACCATTATGGTGATGTTAGATGATTTATTAGAACAGCTAGTCATTACAGTTGAACTTTTTCACTTTTTAGAGCTTAAATATCTAGTTATAGTGAAGATTTTCAGTATTTTTTTAGATTCGCTCTTCTTTAGTAGATCCTCCAGTGAGACCTATAGTGTCAGTCAAGTGTTCTATAACTGAAACTTTAGTAGTTTATGTTGACAAGAAATGTAAACATTTATTAGGTTATTTTCTACATTTACTTAAAGATTCTTGACATGTTTTGAGTTCTCTGACTCATGTTTCTTTTAACAAGGATGTTCTTTTTATTACATCAAATATGTGGGTCCTATGCTCTGTTATTCCTTATCAATAGGGGATGGACTGGTTCATGAATGCTTTGTAGTATATAATGGTTTATATACCATTGACATTAGACTCATTGAAACTTTAATGGGCATTATTCTTTCAAACAACTTTCTGCTTTCGAAGGTGAACATTTTAAGCAGAAGAAGTGTGTGGCCACTGATGCCACTGCAGCACCCATTTATACAAATTTGGTGTTAGTTAAATAGGAACAGGATAACATTTTTCAGTGAGTATTTTAAGTACATGCAACATTACTTTAGATATCAGGATGACATTTTTGTTATAGTCAGGTTAATTATCCAATTTAAGGGCTTTCTTTTATTATTTGGAAGGGATTTCTGATTGTCTGAAATTTTTGTTTTGAAGTTTTCAATGGCAGCACACATTTTTTAGATGTTACTATTTGAAAGTACAATGACAGGAGATCCTTTCACCTTTCCATTTTTCATAAAATCATTTCCATTTCATATCTAGGCTTCAGTAGCTTTCACTCTGTCCTTGAAGAAAGGAATTATTAAAGGGCAAATGATTAGACTTTCATTTCTGATATCAGATTAAGGAAATGGACAAGCTCAGACCTATGTTTTTAACAGGGGTTATGCACAGCTTATTTGTTAACAATTTTATCAGTATGTGTGTGATAACAGGAATAATTTGTATAGCCCTATTATTTGTGAGTCTGTCTTTCTCTGTCATTTCATGCAGTTCAGCCTGCAAAGTAAATTGTGATTTACGTTTGTCACTACATTCTCCCTTGATGCTGGTGCTGTTACTAACACTATACAAACTAATTGGGTGAGAATGTTTTGCAATGAAGTGCACTTGTTGCTCAACATTACTTTCAAGAAAGGCATTAACATCAAACAAATAATTGAGACCAGTGGCACACTAATAAATTTTGATAGGATGTCTAAGTGTGGTACATGTTGCCAATGTAGGTTCATTTTAGATGTGAGTAATACTTCTGTTTGCTGTTATAATTGGAGTATTAGTTGCCAGGCAATTTTAACTGTAACACTAGTTCCTTAGTATATTTGTCTCAATGTGCTTCATGTGATGCATTTTATATACGGAAAACAAAGTGATCTCACATGTATGAGCACTGTAGGGATATTCATATTAAGAACAAGGCCAGTATTCATAGTCAATTACACAAGTGCGTTAAGAAGTTTGGGGGCATGTGCCAACAGGCGCAACTGAGGTGCAGTTCATAGAGGCCATTTATTCTAATTAGCAGTGTCCTCAAATGTAGTTATACAAATGAGCAGATAATGAGTCGGAAATGAAGAGTGACATAAATGTTTGCATGCTCATTAAAACTATTTTGCACTATTTCTAATTCATAGTCAATTTTTTTCCACATTCCCATGCTTGTCCAAGATGTGCTACAAAAAGGGAAGCATCACCAAATCTATCAAAGTTGTAATTGGTGAAAATACTATCTGTCGTGGTGAGCTTTGCTATTTCTAATTTAAAATTGCTTGTCTTGGCTGGGTCAAAACCTCTTGCACTCACCAGTGTTCGTCCTCCCAGATATAAGCAAAGGATTACGCATTATAACTTTGATAATCAAGAAATTCTTGATAGGTTTAGAGTTGACAAGGACATTATAAGGGTCTTAGTCGGCATGTTTAACTCCCAAAGGGGCAGTGTAGGAATGTGTGGACTTCCTATTCTGTGGAGACCAAAGTATGTATAACCCTAACTATACATGCTACAGGGATCTTCTAGAGACAGACTGGAGACAAACTCTGGGGATTTCACAGGCTTCTCCCTCGAGGATACTGAAGTTCCTGGATGTACTCTTGGCACATGTGGATCAATGTATCTATTTTCCGGTGTCACCTCGGGAACCAACTTGGACTATGCATGCCTTTAATGGGCTGGCACATTTCCCTGAGGTACTTGGTGTGATAGCTTGCAACCATGTTGCAATTAAGACCCCTCCTGGTCCACAGGGCGAGTGGTATCACAATAGCAAGGGCAGTCATTCCATCAGTTGCTAGGTAGTGTGTGATGCATGGGGGTGCATCACCAACATCTCCTCCTGGCATCCTGGCAGTGCAGAGGATTCCCATATCCGGCACACCAGCTCACATTATTACTTCTTCCTGCATGGTAGGATGCGTAGTGCTCATCTTGTTGGTAAGCAGATTTTTTTTTTAACTAAGTAGTTATGCATACTAAATGCAATTGCTGTATATTAATGCTTATTTTCCTGTTTTATCTCCCCCCCTCTTTTTTTTTCTTTAAAAGAGGATGCCAGATAGCCACTGTAGTCATTGCTCATGACTCAGGTGAGAAATCCTTCTGGAGCTACAGTGGAGACATATAACACTTCCCTGTCTCAGACCTGTATTGTCATTAGGAGAGTCTTTGGCCTCCTGAAGAGTCATTTCAGGGGCCTGGATGAGTCTGGGGGTGCCATTCAGTATGACTCAGCTATTGTGTGTAGGATGTTCACTACCTGTTGCATTCTGCATAATATGATTATACACCATTTAGATGGTGAAGTGACCCATGCTGTCACTTCCACTCCCACTTCTAGTCCCACTATGACTAATTAGGACTATCTGGCAGCAGTAGTAAGTGACCCCATGTATCAGGCTCATGCATGGCATGGAGGTACACAGGTCAAGAGCATCTTATCCAGAACTATAGACCAGGACATTCAGTTTACTGTTTCCTTGTTTGGTAAAAAAAACACATAAAATACAACTCTTGCATGCAGTGATACTTGTGGGCTATGCTGTGTGGTGCATTGTCTGCTGTCACTCTTCATCTGACATTCTCTCTCATCTTAAAATAGTTTTGTATTGCTACCAGCTTGCCTGAGTGCTCACTGATTCCTGTTCAGTGATGCTGAAAAGTATCAAATCAATAAATAAAACAACAGTTACATCTGCTGTATTTAATAACTTTTGATTTAATTATTTATTCATGATGTAATACAAAGCAGTACTGGAAACAATGAGAAATTCAGTTATATATGCCATTCTGTGTAATGAATTATGTTGTACTGCACATCAGGTTGCTTTTTTACTGTCATTCAAAATAAATTATGACTCCAGAACTGTCAGTTGTGCAGTGATGAGGGTGTACTGGCAGCAGAAAAGTTTACATGACAGGATGCTTATTTTAATATATAATTTCATTATGATGTGTTGTAGCTGAAAATGTTACCTCATTACTATTGTGATTTCACGTGTGGCTTCACCCAGATGGAATGGTAATCTGTGTATCATTGTCTTTTGCCCAGTGTTCATTCTATTTAACAGATGTACAAATACTCCCCACCTCCCCACAATCCAATTCCAATTAAACAGAAAGTTTTTTAAATGACTATAATTTAGAGTATGGTGAAAGTAATTGCTGCAAAGGGAATAACTCTACATTTATGCGACCTCCACTACCCACAACAAAACCTTATTTCAACTAAACAGAAAGATGTAGCAATAAATGTAACTCATAGTAGTTCCAGATTATATGAGTCATATGCATCTCCTATTGATAAGTGTAACTGATCTGAAGGAGGGACTACCATGAGAACTGTAAGATGAGCTAGTCCAATGGTATGATTTAAAAGAGGAGGAGGAATGTGATCCTGCTGTCAGTGATCTGACACTGTTGACTGTGACCTTGATCTGGAATGTGAGGTTCTCCTAGGTGTAGAATACCATTGATGTGGCCTGTTTGAAATGTGTTGTGATTGTTCATTGTGAGTACTGTTATTACTGTCTTGAGAACCAGTTTTAGTATAATTTGATCTCCCTCCACATGTCCAGACTGTACCCATCCCCTGCCTCTCATAAGATTGAGTCCAGCTTGACTGTTGTATGTTCTAACCACTGTAGGAATGGAGGCTGCAAGTGATGCTTGATGTGCCACCATACTAATAGTGTTACCATGGCATTATCCCTGCTCTCTGCCAATTCAAATTAGTGTTGGAAATCATTACTCATACCCTGTAGGACTTTGACCATTTCTAGCTGACTCTCTGTTGCAGTGGTCTGAGCCCAAACTATGTCATGGCACATTTTCTGTTGTGTAGCCAATGCTTACAGATTTCCTGAGGTAGTTATAAATAATTTCTGCATCCGTTACCCCTTTATAATATTGTCACTGTAGGCAATGTGACCTTAGAATGCCTGCCATCATCCTCAAAGGGCTCTTCTTTGTGGAGAGAAACTAGTGTAGATGTACAGGTTTGTTCCTCCTATTCAAGTGTGAGTAGAATGGCAGCTTGTGTTTGACTTTGTGGTGCAGTGTCACTTTCTGTAGGGTTACTAATATGTTGTGAGGTGAGACAATGTGCCATTAAACTTGAAGACTGCCTACTACTTCACTCAGGTTGTCTCATAAATACATCTACATTATCATCATCATCATCTTCTTTAGCAGCAGCAGCAGCCCCCATTCTACCAGTGGCGGCTTGTGCTGTTGGACTGCAAGGCTGTAGCCCCCCGAGCTGTGGATCATTTTAAGCAGAACATTTTAAAAAAATAAAATAATACATATATATATATATATATATATATATATATATATATATATATATATATATATATATTTGTATTCTACATAAAATTACTTAGCTCAGCTGCAAGTCCGACCGACTTGCTGACACTCTGTTAAAGTCCTTGAACGCGAGCTGCGTATGTTTGGTGAGTTCCGGGTTAAAAAAAAATAAAATAGTTTCTGTAAATCCTGACTGCTGTAAAAGCAGACCAGATTAAGCAGAGAAGGCATCAGTGTTTGATGCCCAGAAGCCTATGCAGTTTGTAACCGTAGTAAACTGGAAGGAGATCAGACTGCCACGTCCACAATCACGTAGGTGACATGGATGGCTGGATGGCTACTGATTGGTTCTCGCTCTTTTCCTGCACTTTGTGCACTGGGAAAAAAAGAATGAGAACCATTCAGTACAGTAGCAGCATACAGTACTTTGGTTTGTGCTTTGGTCAGACCATCAGACCACGGAGTTAGTAGCTTGCGATCTTGGACAGAAAATCTTCAAATTCTGCACTTCAAGACTCTTAGCCAGCTGATATCAAATTACTCAAAGCTAAACACTAATAATTCTTCAATTTCAATAATATTTGGCTGGTTTCCATACTTTTCAAGCAAAGTACACATTTGCATCACTGTAGTTTTATAATTAGAAGTAATATAACAGCTGTCATATGAATTTAGTATGTTAGTATCCTTGGCCATGAATTATTAGGTTGAGACATAAGTAAATGCAAGCCAGGAATTATTAGTGAGATGTAAGTAAATGTAAATGCAAAATTAAACAGTAATTTTCTTTTGCAGTTTTAATGTAGCTCTTTTTAATCTTATGTTTTGTATATATATTTGAAATGAGGATGTGCATTTCTTAGCAGTTGATGTTATTTTGCATTGATTGTCTGGTTATTTTATTTATTTATTTATTTGTATGTGTGTGTGAGTGTGTGTGTGTGCGTGTGTGTGTGTGCATTTCTCTCTTTAACATTTTTCTGCTAAATGACTTAGTTTTCAAGATGGTGGCAGTTAGCTGGGTTTCAAAGTCTATATCAGATCCAGATAGCTTGCACTCACTTTTTTCAGTGCATGGAATGGATTTGATGCCCAGGTAGCCAGCAATATTCCCCCCCTCCCCACCGACACACGCATACCTGTACGCACACATACATACATATTAAGACACCCAGACACACACATATACACACACACACACACACACACACACACACACACACACACACACACACACACACACACACACACACACACACACACACACACACACACACACATATACACATAGGTAGACACCCAGACCCAGACATTGACATACATAGACACATACACACACTTACACTTATGTACATATCCCCCTTTTAGCTCTAAACCCCCCAAAACCAAGCCACTTCTTTCCACCCTCAACTCCAATCCATATCTTCCCTTCAGAACTCTCCTTAGTACCACAATCCATCCCAACACACACACACACACACACACACACACACACACACACACACACACACACACACACACAAACACACAGACGCGTGCAATGACTGAAGTTTTTGCATCCTCCTATCTTTGAGAACACATTTTTTTCACTGCTGCTCTCAACTATTCTACATAATTTCAGGGCTTTGTTTCATCCCTGCAATGCCCTCCCAGACTGGTCACTGGCAAATAATAGAATTTTGTCTGTAATGATGCAAGAGAGTACATTTGCAGTAAGGAGGTATAAGTAAGAACATCAGCCCATGTTAGCCATAGCAGTGCTATTGGTGCACACTATTATGTCTTTGCCCAGCTAGTTATAATTGAAAATCATGGACTCCCCAGAAAAGCCATCCCAGCTCATCAATCACTACCAGCTAGCCATTCAAATTGCCAAATGTCATCTGATTCTAAAATGCAGACACAGTTAGCTTCTTTACCTTGTTCAAGCAGAACCCCCCTCCCCCATTGTGTTACTTGTGGTGCTGTATCTGTACAGTAGAGTGTATTCAATTGGAACCTAGAAAAATAAGATTTGAAATTATGACACTGGCTTCGCTGTTTGCTGGTAACAATTTATTTGCTAAGAGTGTTTTTTTTTTTTGCAGTACTAGATGTTTTATTGTTTTTATCCAAGCTCTGTCATGCCATAGAGCTTAAATATTAACAGGATAAATGTTTTTTTTCAGGGTGTTGAACTTCTTGCTTTTTTACTAGTTTGATTACTGGTTCAGGGGGATAGTTTGTTACTGGCAACCAAACACTCTGATGATCTGAGCTAATAATTAAATCGTAAATTACAAAGAGTGCAGCATTAAGAACTGTAAACTATAAAACTATTATTAATGTGATAACATCCTGTGCTGTCTAGCAGCTTTACTTCTGGTTCTGTACACTTAATTGGGAGATAAACATAATTTGTTACTAATCGCTGTATTCTTTTTGCGTACAAACATAACCACTGCATTTGTGCAGGAAGTACTAACTTACGTGACAGTATGACACAATGACACAAAAAGGCTTTTAGATTTGCATGAACTGAGGCTGAGCACATATCTTATTGTATGAAACTGTACTATTATTCTGCTTTTTCTGTTTAAGTTGCATATGCTAAAATAAAGTGGTACTAGTACTTTTGTTTAATTTTATGTATGGTAAAATAAAGAGCTAAATAATGCTGATTTTTTCCATGAAGAAAAATAGTAAAATAAAGTGGTAAATAATGCTGATGATTTATATGAAAACATTCTAGCAAAAAGATGCTTTGCTACTTCTTGATTTTTTTTAATTATATTAATGTAACTATTGCAGTTTAAGTAGTCTGCAGACAAATACATACTGTGTCTGTGTATGGATGCTATTTGAAATGTTCAGTAGTATCAACAGCCTATATGACAGGACAATGAAAACCAGAATGTGTACTTAAGGTAAAACTGTTTGTTTGCATGTAATGTAAACCAGCAGGCTGGCTATCATACTCAGCCAACCCATTCCAAGGCCTGTGGTATTTTAATTTGCCAAAAGTCAATAATTTGAAAAGTGATATACTGGAACCACATTCTATATATACCTTCAACCTCTCCCCACCATACTCCCACCCCCTTCCTCCACCCAAAATACGTATGCTATGCACCTGTAGTCCTGCTTTATGGACATTTAAGTATTCCTGTAAGGTTACTGTAACTCACTGTTAATTTGTGCCCTCCCCATTACCAATAATTTAGGTTATTTTTAGGCCTTCTTTGTTTGGTTTAAAGTTGGTAGTCACTTGCTTTATATTTTCTGTCATTGTTCTTGATCCACTTGCAGACATTTGAACACTTATTAAGGTCAGCACCCTCATTCTTCTCTGTATTGTCTCATCACTGTTTCATAATGACTTAATGTACTGTAATCAGAAAATCATAAAATGATTATGATTAAAATAAAAATTCAGTAGTCTCTCTCAGTAGTCAATGCCTGTCCCTTAATGTAACTTAAATACAAGAATGGGCAATAATTGTGGGAGTTTCAGAATCAATTGCTGCATGTGAGTTTGTATATTTGGGATATAACAGCATTCTGCTGTGATATCATTTATTACAAGCTTACAGTAAGTCACAAAGGATGCTTAACAGTTGCATTAATAGCTTTCTAAAGGAAGTATAAAAATAACATTGTTAATTTAATTTATTAACAGTCTGGGGTAGAACACTGATTACAATGGAGTCGGACCTTCTTAAAAATACAGCACATTAAACAGTAACCCCCGGATTCACTATCCTTCTGTGCAGGACTAGCTTAGTATTGCATGGAAATGGCATTCAGGAGCAGGACGGCAGCGAGCCATGCATAATAATGATGGCGCACTGCCTGAGCTCCTAAATGGACATGGAGCGTGTACGAGTGCCGGGGGGCGTGTCTGAGAGCAGAGCTCTCAGAATATACACACCCCTGCAATCAAGAACAGCAGTTTAGGAGTAAGAATGAGCGAGACCGCTCATAGGTGTTTGCATACCCCCAGCAACATCCCCCCAAGTATACAAGAGCAACAGTTAAAACATTAAATATAAAGATTTTTTTTTTTTATGAAACGGATCAAATTTAACCGTAGGTGCGTGGGTTTGCCCATCACTTAGCTACGGTTAATGCACCTTAAATGGTACAAAAGGATAAAAAGCAAGATATATGCAAATGAAGCAGTGCAGCAATAGTGTAGTGGGCAGAGCATTTGTCTTATGAGCAGTCATTCCCAGTTCGAGTCCCACTCCAGTGTAATCCATTTTCCATGTCAAATCACTTTATGATCAATTTTTTTTGTTGCATAACCTACTAAATACATATATTTGTGAACTGGAGTACTGCATTAAATGCAGATGTGAGGTGTCATTGTCATAATGTTGTAAAGTCCACAGATAATCACAAGTGCCCCGTACAGTATATGTACACAGGAATCAGGGATGCAAATGGAAGGTAAAATGTGTAATGAATGATAAATCCATACAGTTTCCAAATCCACCATGTTCTCAAGAACCATTTCACACTACTGTCTAAATTAATGCAGTGGTAAGCGGGAGTAAGCAATAGTAAGTAAGAGTAAGCATATTTAAGGAGCAGTAAGTGGGAGTAAGCATATTTAAGCAGTAGTAAGCGAGTTTAAGCCCATTTGTGTGGGGGTAAGCAGTGTGCACACAGGTTAAGCAACATTGAAGCTAACTCTCTGTAAGCATATTTAACCGAAGGTTAGCATTGCTTACCCTCACACAAACCCACTTACAATTGCTTAAAAGTGCCTTAATCACTCTGTATGCAACAGCCACTGCCCTGGCCAGAAACAAAATAAGCAGCCATTGCAGGTCTTGAAGACAGGACCCTGTACACAACAGTCACAGGAGTTAACCACTAAGCCATCACAGCAGTACATAAGACTGAGGTATCACCAAACAGATCCTCACTATAGGAAAATCAGACTGGACATGTGAAAGGACTCTATATACAGTTTTATGTTGTATAACCTACTACATAGCATAAATATGTGAACTGGAGTACTGCAGTAAGCCCATATGTGAGGTGTCATTGTAGTAAAGTGTTGAAATCCCCTAATAAACACAAGGACCCCATACAGTGTACATACACATAAATCATGGATACCAAACACATATATAACATGTAATGAATAATAAATCAATGCCAAAAAACAAATATAATGCACATTAAATATTGAGCAATGCTAAGCATTTCACAGCCCAGCTTAGTAGGTATAAGCAATGTGTAGGCCAGCTAACTCAGTCTGCACATTGGTATGCCCCTTTAAGCAATGCCAACCTTAGGTAAGCAGGTTTGCCCATAGCTTAGCATTTTCAAAACCATCCAATCATGGCAAAGTCCAGGAAACCAGCCCTATTTAAACTCAACAGGCAGGAATACATCTCATAACTGTTTGTAGCTTCCCCCTGTAGGCACTATGTCTGGAATGGGAGAGGGTATGCACTTTCAGGCTCAGAGCTGGGGCATCCAGGAGTCCAGAGTCATGGCAGGACTCCTTGTGAAAAGCCATGATGAGAGACTGCTGCAGGGCCAGTATCAGGGTTCCCAATACAAAGTGGAAGCCTGGGACCATCTCGCCTGTGACCTCACTAGTGCCACTGGCATACCCTGAACTGGTGAGCTGGTCAGGCATTACTATGCTGACTTGAAGTGAAGAAAGGGGGGGTCTCTTGAATCAGTGGATCCAAGAGGTTAGGAGGACAGGGGATGTCCCAGCCATGTGTAAGTATCAGTCCACTTACTGTTTAATAACTGCCACCTCATGTATATTATGTACAGGTACAGCTAAATATTCCTCTTATGTCTTTCACAGTGGCAGGTGAGCGGGCTGTGAACCAGGAAGCCCATGCCTGTAGACTACAGCAGTTGTGATGCAAGGCAGGTTAGTAATACTCTTGCATGTATTGTCACAGGAAATAAATCTTAAAGGTTTAGCAAGTTAATTGCCTGTATAAAACCCTTATTGTTTAAGGCATGTGCTGCATACACCAGAAAATAGGGCAGGAAGAGTCTCATATAGGTTGTATGTAAATAAAAGCATAATAGCCTGACAATAAAGATCTAACTGTTGGACTGCATGTGTTTACTCTGGTATCATATGGTAATGTAGAGTTGCAATCACTTAACAGTACTGTTGTATTAAGCACTGTAACCCACACTGTGCTACATAAATAAAATGTATAGGAATGCCTGTATATGACTGTTGTAATCCCAAGAGTTCATATAGTACAACTGAGAGAGACTTAGAAAACAGTAAAAAGACAGACAACAAAATCCAAATAGCACACTCAACTGCGATGTGAACTGTTGTATTTTTTGCACGCATAGCCATGGTTTGAATCCTGAGACTGGTAGTAAGCTGTATGCAGAATCATACCCCACAAGTGTACAGATATGTCCAGAATGTCCAGTAAATCCACTCATATCTGCTGCCTGTCACCCTGTCCCCCTGGCAAATCAGTGGGATGATCCCAGATGATTAGGCAGCAAAAAAGACATACAACTGATTGTCAGACATCTATAAGAACAAACCTGGCATTCTAGTGACTACCCAAAATGTTATGAGAGTAATTAGCCAAATATGTCCCATCTCCGCCCTCATGTTGTCAAGCTGTGACCAGAGTGTGTACAGTGACAGAGTTCATAATACTAATGTGGAAACTGGTAATTTGTGTGGCAACATTCATGTAGTGCTAACAAACATTGCTCCCACAGGTCTGTCAGATACGAACACTGTGCCTAGAAATAAAAGGCTGATATCCTGTGTTGGTGCTGTTTACTCTGGTATTGTATGGCATTGTTAGTGTTGCAGTTGCTCTGAATAATAAGGTATTACTCATCACTGTCACCCACACTGTGCTACATAATACAACTGTCTAGGAAATCCTGTATAAGAGTGCTGTAATTACATGGTCAGAATGGAAAACCACAGGAGAATTATAGATAGAAATTAGACAAAAGATGCATAGCAATATCTATATAGCACACTCAACTGTGATGGACAGTGTTTTATTTTTACACTCGAAACAAACTAAAACCAAGTAAAAAAATCGACACCAAGAATCCAGCTGAAGACAATAAATCCAAACACAGGTCTGCAAATGATAGTTAGTTAAGCACTTTCACTCACTTTATTCACATGAGCTTCATCAGAATGAAATGTTTTCATTCAAAATCCTTTATAAATGGTTACCAATTAAGTCACATGACTTTCTTAAAGAACTCATCATATATAAATACTAAATGTATATAAATGTATACAAATACAAAAAAAATATAACACTCTAATGTAATAACAATTACAATGTAAATGTACATAAAATTAAAATACTAAACAGTGCCCATAAATCCTCTTGTTTAAAGCTCTAATAGTTTTACTAACGGCCCCTAGCCAAAAACCTTCTTCCCAGATGTTTAAATTCAATGCTAGACACATTACTCATAATCCTACACTGTTTATATCTACCACAAGAAAAACTCCCAACAGAACAGGTCACAGAGTTCGAAGCCACCTGATTGTTCTTATTCTCCAAAATGTGTTTAATACTGGTGGTCTTCTTATAGGAGAAAAAAGGACTGTCACCCAAAATTTTTGCAAGTTCAGTATTACCCATTAATACCTTCCAATGGTCTAATAACATTTTTCTTATATGAACCATCTCATTGCATATTGGAATGGCAAAGGCTAAAGAAAAAATTTGATGGTAAAACTATTAGAGCTTTAAACAAGAGGATTTATGAGCACTGTTTAGACATAAGAGAAAAAGATGGTAACAATGCCTTGGCAGTTCATGCAGTAGAATGTGCACTTTTTAAGAAATTTTCTTTTTTCGTTTTGGAAAGAGTGAATTCAGATCTGTTTTCTGGTGAGTACAAGACTTTCCTAGAATGTAGAGAAAGTTGGTGGCAAATAGTTTTGATTGCTGATGAATCTCCTGGCTTTAATGGTACTATTAATATGAAATGTTTTTTACAGATGGCCAGAAATAGGGAGTTTACCAAGTTGATATGTTCATAGTATTTAAATTTTATGTACATTTACATTGTAATTGTTATTGTTATTTTTTGTATTTGTATACATTTATATACATTTAGTATTTATATATGATGATTTAAGAAAATCATGTGACTTAATTGGTAACCATTTATAAAGGATTTTGAATGAAAAAAATTAGTTCTGATGAAGCTCATGTGAAAAAGTGAGTGAAAGTGCTTAATTAACTATCATTTGCAGTCCTGTGTTTGGATTTATTGCCTTCAGCTGGATTCTTAGTGTTTTATTTTTAGCAGACACAGCCATGGCTTGAATCCTGGGAGTGGTAGTAAGCTGTATGCAGAATCATACCCCACAAGGGTACAGAATTGTCCCAAAAGTCCAGTTAATCGGCCCATATCTGCTGGCTGTTACCCTGTCCCCCGAGCATATCAGTGTGCTAATTTCTGACATGTAGGCAGCATTTCATGTCATAAAACAGACTGTCAGACCTGTACATATTTCAAAAATGTCAATGAAAACAAACCTGTCATTGTACAATTCACTAAAGGTTTAAGAGGGCAATAGTCGAAATATGTCCTGGTTCACCTGCATGTAGTGAAAACATACCCAGAGCATGTGCAATAAGAGATGGGCAGGTATGTGCATAACATCAACCTGAAATCTGGGAGTATGTGTAGAAACAGTTAGGTAATGTTAACAAACAATACCTCTACAGGTATACCAGGCAAGAGGTGTATACTGCAGGTAAAACTCAGTTCATGTATATAGTTGTCGACAGCCATACCACTGTCCAAACTAAGGCAATAGGGTAAGTGTACTAATACATGTAAGTTACAGATAACAGCACTGACTAGGAAAATAATGCAAACTACAGGAATATACTAGTTGTTAATTGACATCTTTCTCTCCCTCCCACCATATCTGCAACAATAAACTAAATACACAGCTCAATCGGTATGTGCTGCATTAACTCTACTGTTGGGACATATGTCCTATTGTTTGATAATTATTTAAATGTGTTTCTATGCATGTGCCATGTTGAAATACTGCCACATTGGTGGCATGCTGCCATCAATGTACCTGAATGCTGTTGTAATGACCACTGTGGTTCCATATATGCATGTGTTCTGTTTGCTATGTAACTGCTCCATATCTGGTGTTTGGGTTAATGGGAATATCTATAGGTTCATATGTTCATAGGTTCATAGGTAAGTACTAGTTTATCTGCCCAAGGGCATTTATAAGCCTAGCCAGAATGTATTGGCTTTCGCCACCCCATTAGATTAGTTCCCTGTGCCTCTGTCCAGCATAGCCATTAGTTCCCTGTACCTCTGTCCAGCAGAGCCATCAGTTCCCTGTGCCACTGTCCAGCAGAGCCATTAGTTCCCTGTGCCACTGTCCAGCAGAGCCAGTGCAGTGATCTCCGGGGTAAATTTTCTGTTTCCCATCCACCCATCAAAGTTTCTTTTGAAGAGTGTTAGTGAGGGGCTCTGCCTGATGTATATTAGAATCCTGTTCCAAAGCATGGGGAGTCTCTGGGATAGGAATCTATTCCTCCAGCATGTCCTATTTATCGTTGTGGTGAGGTTTATATCTCTAGAGCGTGTGGCTCTCTGGGATTTTTTTTTTTTAGGTGGAACATGTCCATCAATTCTGGGTTGGACATGGCCTTGTATGTCAGGCAGAGATCACCTCTGAGTAAGTGGTATGCAACTGAGTACAGCTGGAGTTTCTTGAGTTGGACTGCATAGGGCATCTGTTTGAGGCCAGTAATCCTCTTGGTGAGGTACTTTTGTGGCCTTTCCAGCTGTTGCAGGTGTCTTGTAAGGTACATCCCAAATGGGGCATTGTATTCTATGATGGGTCTAATGAGTGATGAGTAGAGAGGCCCAATAACTTATTTTGTTCTAGATGCGAACCCTTTTGTGATTAGGTGAGCCACATAGAAGGATTTTCTAACCACCTTGGCAATATGATTATCAAAGGAGAAGTTACTATCTACTTGGGTCCCCAGATCCCTTATTACATTTTCTGTATTTAGGGGACTACCACCTATGTGGTAGTTCATGGTTATTTTTTTTCCAAAGGGGATGTCTATGCACTTTTTGGCATTTAGCTTGAGGCCATGATTTTGACACCAGGTATCTGTCTCAGTGAGACCCATCTAAAGGGGGTCTGTATCAGCCAGAGAATCAATTATGGCCCCAAGTTTGCAGTCATCTGCGGACTTGGTTAGCCATAGTCCTCCTATAATTGCCTGTACCTCTGAGAAGTATATACCGAGCAGGAGGGGTCCTAGGACTGAGCCCTGGGGGATGCCACTTGTAACCGGTTTAGAGTCAGATGTAGAGCCTGCAACTCTCACCATGTGGGTTCTATCCATGAGCCAGTTGGCAACCCATCTCATGACGTAGGGGTTTATGTTCAAGCTGGTGAGCTTGTGTATAATACGAGAATGGGGAATGGTGTTGAAAGCCTTTGCGAGGTCAAGGTAGGCTGTGTGGACCGCCTTTCCCTCATCTAATGCCTTGGTAACCATCTCAAAGAAGTCCACCAGGTTTAGGAGGCACGATCTGCCTTTAACAAAACCAAATTGGGTAGGGTTCAAGGTTTGGAGGGCCCCAACGTCTTTGTTAATGAGTTCCATGATGATGCATTCCATAGCCTTGCAGACCAGGCTAGTCAGGCTTATAGGACAATAGTTCCCAGGGTCCATTGTGTCTCACCTTTGTGGAGCAGGATAACTGTTGCTGTGCACCACTCTATGGGTATGTAGCCTGTAGAGAGGCTGAGTTTGAACAGTGTGTTTAGGTGAGGGGTTAGTTCATTTTGGAGCTTTTGTAAGACACAGCCTGGGACCCCATCTGGTCCCATTGAAGCTGTGTTTTTGGCTTTGGATAGGGCTGTTTTAACTTGTGCATCGGTGATTGATGGGGCCCTACATTCTTCTGGTATGCTTATTGGCCCTTTAGGAGGTGAGAGGGGAGTGAAGTTTGCACTAAACTTGTCTGCCAGAATGTTTGCAATGTCAGTCAGTTCAGTGTATTTTGTGCCATTCTGCACTAACTCAGAGCAGATCTGAGTGTCCACTTAGGTTCTTGACATAGCTAAAGAAAGCTTTGTGGTTATCTTTGGAGTCATTGGCAATTTTTCTTTCGAAACTAGCCTTGGATGATTTAATGAGGGGTCATAGTTTCTTGCTGATACTGATCAGGGATGCCTTTCCTTCTTGGGAATTTACTCTTTTCAGTACTAGTTTCCTCCTTCTGTTGTATAGCTTGTTTATGGTAGGGGTCCACCAGACTGGTTTCCTTTTCTTGGAGGAGTGAGTCTTGGTTTTACTTGGGAAAGCATGATCCATGCATTCCTGCAGATGCTCATAGAGTGCCATTGTAATGGTTTCAGCAGCTTGGGCAGCATTGTCCTTTAGCATGGGGGCTGTGAACCTTTCCACCTTGGTCTTAAGTAATGTGAAGTTTGGTTTTGAAAAGTTTTTCATGGTAGTTTCCTTGATTGGGGGTGGGGGTGGAATGTGGATATCCAGAGTGATTAGTCTATGGTCTGATCTAACCAGCGAGGGGTTGACCTCCAGTGTGGAACACCGGTCGCCCATGTTGGTGATGACCAGGTCCAATATGTTGTTCCCTCTGGTGGGGGTGTTGACCAGCTGATCCAGGGCGTTTGAGTTTATAAATTCCAGGAAGCGTTGGGCAAGGGCGTTAGAACTTGAGTAGTTCTTTCAGTTTATGTTTGGGTAATTGAAATCACCCAGTATTAAGATGTTTGGTAGGACCTTCATATTTCCCAGTGTCTCCAGAAATGAAGAATGGGGGTCCTGGGCCATGGTGGGTGATCTGTAGCAAGTTACAATTTGGATTGCAGTTTTGCCCATTGTTAGTTGCACATGGATGATCTCTGATGCATTGTGCTGCGCCACTAACCTGGAGGTGTGGGTATCCTTGATGAATATGGATACACCCCCACCTTTTGTGTTTCGGTCCTGGTTCTGTGGCCAAATGGTATGGTATGAGTTATAGCCTAGTAGTGCTGGGGTGCTCTCAGGAGCCTTAAACCAGGTTTCTGTTACTGCACAAATGTTGATGTTCTCCATACTGAGAAGTGTCTCGAGTGCGTCCATTTTGAGGTTTAGACTTTTGGCGTTGAGTAGCATTACCCTCAGTTTTTGGTTACTTGTGCTATTTATAATGGTGGGTTTATCTTTTGAGCCTTGTCTAAAAAAGGCACTATGGGGGAGGCAAGAGCCTTGGCCAGTATTCGAAAGCCTAAAGGTGACAGGTGGAAGCCATCTCTTGCGAAGCAACGTGGCTTGTCAAGCATGTCATCCCAGGCAGACAGATACTGGATCCCCTTTGAATGACACCAGAAACTTAGCCAATTGTTGAAATTGATCATTTTTTCTTTATACTGTGGCATCATTCTTAGTGAGGGCAGGATGCTACTCAGGGTCAGGGTCATACCGGCCTGGGCTACATGATCAGAGAGCTCTTCCATGTCTCTTTTCATGTAGTCCAGGCAGGTATGGCTCAGGTCATTTACACCAACATGGACAATGACAGAGTTGTATTTGTACTTGTTCTGGAGTGACCTGAGTGCTTGTGTTATGTGGCAGATCCTGGCACCTGACAGGCAGTTAACTGTAACCTTCTCCTTGTCCAGCCTAGTTAGTGGGACATCAGTATGCCTGACTATAGAGTCACCTATTACTAGTGTGTTGGGTATGTTATTTTGCGTTAAGGGCTGTGATTGCATGGCACACTGATTATGTGAAGTATGTGTTTCTTGGTTGGTGACGGGGTGTGGAGGTTGCTTGGATGTCTGCTTTGGAGGTCTCTGTTGTTTTTGCAGATTTTTATTTAGAGCCTCCGAGTATGTTATCATGTATTTATGTGTGTTATTTGCTGGTGTTGATTTATTAGGTCTATGTGAGACTGGTGGTGTGTTGCAAGTATTACCTTTCTCCTCTTGACTGTCAGTTCCAGTCTTGGGTTGAGAGAGCTTTGCCTCCAGCTTGGCTGTATAATTGCATCTCTCACATATATTAGTGTTTGGTGGTAGGAGGAGAGGGTTGTCTGTGTACATGAGGGAGTTGTAACATTGCCTCAAAATGCCCAAATTCATCAGTTGGACTGGAGTGTGCACTGGAGACTGCCCTTTGGATATGCGTGATTAGGTAGAGTAAGCTGTTTTCCTGATTGGCTGGTGGGGATGAATAGAGAGCCTTGTCCTTCTGAACAGTATAAGGGCGTCTAGTGCTAGGGTTAATTAGTGCTTGCAATGAGTTTTAAGCAAGTGCTTGACTGTGAAATTAATGGTTTGAGTGCTAAAGTTGAATTTTGTCTAGTTCCAAGGGAAAAACTGAAGAGTAGACTTCGTGGAGCCGAAAATAGTGTAACTCTGGCTAAATGGTGCTGCCCGGTGCACAAAACCGCAAAAATGTGGTTTTTATAGCAGGGAAGTGAAAGAGAGAGAAATTATCCCAAAATGGCTGATAAACTACTAACTTCTGGGCTGAAACCACTCCTCCAGGGACAGATAGGCTGCTCAAAGCTCCCCTCTCTCACAGGTGAACAGAGAAACTTTCTTCTATCCAAGTAAGATATGGGCAACACAAAAGCTTGTAACTCAGCCCTGAATTCAGCAATGACCTGAAAACTGGACTATACTAGTTCAGAAAGGCGGGTAACAAGTATATATATATTTTTCAGAAAATAGAGTAGATACAATCAAAACAACACTTTAAATGCACAGAAAAGGCTATCACACTTTTAGTGTGTAGCCTACAACAGTTAAACAGATTATTTAAACACAAAAATGACTTAATTCAAGTGCAGGCAGTAAATAAGTACAATTTGTAGCAATATCAAACTTTTTAAATCACAGATTTGCTAAAAAAAACTGGCGTTTTAGGCGGAATTAGTTAAGACAGCAAGAAAAGCAGAAAAGTAATACTTAATCACTCCAAAGTCACTCTTTTGTCTCTCTGCTGCTGTAGACTCTACAAAACACCTGGAAGGCACTTGCTGAGTGGAATACAAGTGTAAAAACTGTGCAAATGAGGTTTTTATAGCAGGGAAGTGAAAGCGATAGAAATTATCCCAAAATGGCCAATAAACTACTAACTTCTGGGCTGAAACCACTCCTCTAAGGACAGATAGGCTGCTCAGTAAATATTGTGTCTCTGTCTCTCTGCAGTTAAGTTGCCTGAAGCGTGAAAAAGTGTAGACATCTAAGCTCACTGAAAGTTGTTAGACTGCTTTGAAATTCCTTTGTTAGTGTTAGTTAGCTTGGAGGTTTCTGCTAGTATTAAAATCTGTGTTGGTTACATTTCTAGTAATCATTTTAAATCAAGTTGCTGGCTACTGAGACTTGTCTGCATATATCAACTGGACACAAACTGATTTAAGTATATTTTTCTCTGCACTTATTTAAGATTTGAGTCAGTAAATATTGTGTGTCTTTGATTCAGTAAATATTGTGTCTCTGTCTCTCTGCAGTTAAGTTGCCTGAAGTGTGAAAAAGTGTAGCCATCTGGGCTCATTGAAAGTTGTTAGACTGCTTTGGAATTCCTTTGTTAGTGTTAGTTAGCTTGGGGGTTTCTGCTAGCATTAAAATCTGTGTTGGTTACATTTCTAGTAATCATTTTAAATTTTGTTGCTGGCTACTGAGACTTGTCTGCATATATCAACTGGACACAAGCTGATTTAAGTATATTTTTCTCTGCACTTATTTAAGATTCAAGTCAGTAAATATTGTGTGTGTTTGATTCAGTAAATATTGTGTTTCTGTCTCTCTACAGTTAAGTTGCCTGAAGTGTGAAAAAGTGTAGAGATCTAGACTCAATGAAAATTGTTAGACTGCTTTGAAATTCCTTTGTTAGTGTTAGTTAGCTTGGGGGTTTCTACTAGCCTTAAAATCTGTGTTGGTTACATTTCTAGTAATCATTTTAAACTGAGTTGCTGGCTACTGAGACTTGTGTGCATATATCAGCTGGACACAAGCTGATTTAAGTATACTTTTCTCTGCATTTATTTAAGATTTGAGTCAGAAATAGTGTGTGTGTTTGATTCAGTAAATATTGCGTCTCTGTCTTTCTGCAGTTAGTTCCCCCCCCCTCTGTTTCTTGTTGTGGTGTTAGTCTTGGTGGCTTTGGAATTGCCCGCCCCTGCTATAAATCCTTTTGCACACTTCACCTGGACCCATCTCATTTGCTCACTCAACTGAGTACAGTGAGATCATATTTTGATTTTGGATACTCCTACCAGTCCCATCTCCTCTGCGGTGTACAGAGAGAGCACTTGGGAAGGACATTCCCTATAGTATCTTAATCTGCTCTGTTTCCTCCATCCCAAAAAAAAATTTGCACTTCATCTGCCTTACTGTATTTGTGTTTCTTCCTACTTTATTACCTTATTTTGCTTTTGCCTCTTCTTAAAAGTACTCAATTGAATTTATTCTGCTGCTTTTATTACTGCTTGTTAGTAGCCTGATTAAATTGTAACTGTTATTCTAAGGCCCTTGGTTTAAGCACTTGGGCTTCAAACCAGTTGTTTTACATTAGGAAGGTTTGTGGTCTGCACTGTTGTGGCAAGGACAGGTAGCATACATCCTTCTAAGTTGGGAACTGCTGATTGAAGGCTCAGTGTCTGTTATTCTAAAAGTGTATTAGTTCTGGGTTAAGTACTTGGGCTTCAGGCCAGTTATTTTACATTAAGAAGGTTTGTGGTCTGCACTCTTGTGGGAGGAGTGGCTAGATTCTGCCCTTCTGAGCTGGGAATTTCTGGTTAAAGGCTTATTGCGCATGCTTAATTGAACTGTTTCTTTCTGAAATCGGTACGCCTTGTTTGCTGTAGCATATACTAGATTCAGGCCGACTGGATCTAGCTTTGTTTGTAAAACTTGTGCACTGATCCAGGCTGTCTTTTTTGGAGAAGGTTTCTCTGTACCCTAGTGGCAGGACTGTGCAGTTAGAGCTTGTCTGATTGAAGACTGCTGGAACAGGGCTCAATTTTAAGCTTTTTAACTGGTTAATTGGGTAAAGTGTTGTTTTGATTGTATCTACTCTATTTTCTGAAAAATATATATATACTTGTTACCCGCCTTTCTGAACTAGTATAGTCCAGTTTTCAGGTTATTGCTGAATTCAGGGCTGAGTTACAAGCTTCTGTGTTGCCCATATCTTACTTGGATAGAAGAAAGTTTCTCTGTTCACCTGTGAGAGAGGGGAGCTTTGAGCAGGCTATCTGTCCCTGAAGGAGAGGTTTCAGCCCAGAAGTTAGTAGTTTATTGGCGATTTTGGGCTAATTTTGATTGTATCTGCTCTATTTTCTGAAAAAAAAAAACTTGTTTCCC
>NC_056735.1:1699333764-1699371264 GCF_019279795.1 Protopterus annectens
CACCATATGGAACAGCCAGTATTTCTACAGTTGCCATCTTATCAAATGGACAGTGTATGAGTCACCCATACAAAAGACAAATGTTGCCTGAAACATATACCACAGAGAGGTCAAAGGATATAACACCACACACAGGTTTGCATACATGAGAAAGCTTTATTTGTGTACTATTACAGTTGTATATGCCATGGCATATAGCTGCTTAGACTTTAAAATACATACAAACAGATTAATGCGACTCTCAAACAGATCATTTGATATAGTATTCCGAAAAGCATAATATATGTTGCTGTCCAGGCCAAGGCCTCCAAGTAGTACAACAGTAAAGACAGACTGGGCAACAGGATAACAATCAATCAACAGTAAGTTATGCATGTGATGTATAATCCAGCAGCCTCTAACTAGACTCTGTACACAATCCCTAGGGGTAAAAGACTTCATTTGACACAATGGGATGTATCTGTTACATAACAAGGCATAACTGAAACCATTACGATCACACTGACAAACAGAACAGTTTGTATGGCAGGAAGCAGTAGGCCAGCATTTTCCCAAGGTGAAATGTATGGTAATGTACACCCATATACCTTAAGGCAGCTTACTCCTGATATCCCTCACATGTTGTAACAGTCTAGGTTATTTATGGTGCATCCCCCCCCCCATAGACTGACTTACTGGGGCATATACCACTGTTACATACACTGACCTCTAGACTGCAGAAGGGCACACATGTATTGTGCAGATGAAGCCAACATATATATGGACCCAACACCTCAATATGTGTGGGGACCACAGCAGCAGTGGAATGAAGGCAGGAATGGCAGCATGACATACTCACAGGCCAGTACATAACAACCCCTGACTGCATGCCATATGGACAAAGCCTGGTATGTAGGTGGATGACAAAGGCCAGAACACAGGCCCATATGTGAAATAGTGGTGTTGTTATACACTAAGCAAGTTGCTGGTGTTACAGGATAGTCTGCAACATACCCTTAGTCAGGAATATAAAGTCAGAAACATAAATGGATGTAGCCATATACTGATAGGACTCAACATACACACTGCCAGTGATATATCTGACACAAGAACTTTGTGGTGGACAGACAAAACATAACAGGCACAACTCTTGCCATCAAGTGGATAGGCTCACAGTTGAGAGCTATTCAGACAGACTACATTCTAAGTTAAACCAGTATGTACACACAAATCTTGTAACACTGGTGCTATACAAAGCATACAACAATACTGCTCACACTCTGTAGTTCTGGAACCTAATACAAATATGCAGATGACCCGAGTGTGCAAGTTCTCTTGTAAAAGGTATTGCTACCTGCTGTTTACAACACTGCTGCCCACACAATGGAAGGATGTCCACCATGCAGGAAAGTTAAAGGAACTACACCCACATGATATAGGAATTTATAGTAGTGGGTTGCTATGACAGTGGTAATTGGAAGTACTACACAGCATGCTGCATGCAGGTAGCACATGGAGGACACTGATTGGGGCAGAGGCCATCATCTGATCATGTGCATCACCTACAAAAGCCATGCTGCAATCTATTCCATGCAGCTCAATCCATTTACTGGAGAGAGGGAGAGAGAGGAAGAGAGAGAGAAAATGAAACTGAAACCAAAACTGAAATAGAAACAAACAAACAAACCTAGAAAGAAGGCAGGATAAAGCCAAAGCAAAGGAGATAAAAAAAAATACTCTTACAAGGAAACTATCCAAAACAGACCTCATTCCCACAACAGGTATGTGAAGTATATATGCATGTAATTGACTGTAGTACTTGGTCCATAATAATGGGATAGATGATGTAGAATGATTTATATGTACCATCAGGTGTTATTGTTGTAATGATGTTCAGCTGAACAACTGCTAAGGACAATAGATTCTATCCCTGTGCAGAGCAGCACTGACTGACAAGATGTAAGTTATCATAGTGTGTGTTGTGTAATGGAAAGCATGTATATTACTGTGACCAATAGCTGGTGGTGGAAGTAATGCCATAATGATGGACACGTGGGTTCCAGATCCCACCACTTGCAGGACACTCAGGTTAACATGTATTGTAGCAAGTTGAAATGCAATAGGTGTGTAATAGGCTTACCTGGAATCTGGTCCTATATATATATATATATATATATATATATAAATGTATATATATATATATATATATATATATATATAAATGTATATACCCCCTAATGTTAGGCTTTGTCCATATGTGGCACCTGTCTGTGTTGTAGCAAGGCAAAGCAGTGCAGCTGTGCAGAAAGGAGAGTTAGAGATTGTGGACCTGATGTCTGAATGTACCCCATATATATAGGTATGTATATGTGTACATATATGTATGTCTACAGATATACAGATGCCCATATATAGACATATATATATATATATATATATATATAAAATATATAATATATATATATATATATATATATATATATATATAAACACATATAAACACATATATACAACATAAATATATCTACACACACACACACACACACACACACACACACACACAAACACATATATATATATATATGTGTGTGTGTGTGTGTGTGTATGTCTACATATATACAAACACACACACACATATGTATATAAATACATGTCCCCTATATGTCCACCACAGTACCGCATGCTATGTATGAGGGAACATCACACATAGCAACACACACAGATATATACAGCTGTAGGTGTGTGCAACATGGATAGTTATGTCATATATGAACCCCTTGTTGGGGCCACATTGCCCTTGTCTGTGAAGTAGGGAATTGGAATTTGGGGAAGGGTAGCAGGTATATTTGTGGAGGTGGATTGGGTTGGTAGATATAGAGGACAGCCTCCAGGGGTGGTATATGACACATGTGGTGTGTAAACACCATGGATGGTGGGTGTGATCTGCAATGTGGAAGCCCCATGAGCCCCCATATGGAAACAATGGGAACAAGCCCCCCACCCATTGCTAGTGACAACAGCAGCTTCATGGCCCTGATGGTTCCTGGTCTGGAGGCAGAGCAGGAGTAGCATGTGGATCCAGTAATTGTGTACTGAGGGCGTCATGGTGCTGTAGCACATCCCACAAGTTTCTGTGGAGCCCGTATGGAACAGACCCTGGATATGGCCTTGGGTGACAGGATCATGTCTGTGTGTACCCCCGGGGGGGACACCATCCTCTGAAGTGGTTTCACCTAAAGGTAGTGCTGGACCAATAGATGAGGAGGCCCCAGGGTGGGTCCCACATGTGATGTAGCCTGGTAACATGGCCAGATGAGGTGGGAGAGGTGGTTCTGCTGGCAACTATTCCCTGGACATGCTATTGTGTCACTGTTTTGAACATATGTGGGTAGTAATAGTCCACACAATCCCAGAACATGTCCAACAGCATGCATAGATATCCCCAATAACACATAGTGACAGATGTGCAGCAATCACATAGCAAGCATACCACATGCATATATGGAACCATAGTGGCCCTGACAATGGCATGAAGGTGAAGTAGTCCATAACAGGCCAACAATGAAAGTATCCCCACAGGGAACATGGCTACAAACACATAGCACAAAGTGTGGTACAATACAATATATGTCCCATTGTTAGGTAAGCTGTAGCCATACTTAATGAGTTGTGTGAACAGTTTGTTGTCACTGATATGGTGGGGGGGGGGTGACAGAGATGTGTTTTAAGAATTATCGAAACCTTGCTGTATGAGTTGCTCAGGCCTGTTTCCATCTTTATGTCTTTTGGGCAAGATGTCCCACAGCCGGTTACTGGTGTATTCAGCAGCAGAAAATGAGATCATTCTGAACCACCTGATACAGTACTATCAGGTTCTCTTTGGCAGGACAGCCCATGAGCAGCAGGAGCAAACCACCCTGTGGAACAATCTTGTCCACAGGGTCAATAATGACGGCCTGCATAACTGCAGTTATGAGCAGGTCTGGCATCATTGTAGCGACCTGCTTCGCAATGCCTGTCAGTGTGTTGCTGCAGTCTGGGGGATCACCTCACAACAGGGAGGGTTCATGCCATTCATTCATCCCTTGACACGTGTTGAGGAGCTCCTTGCCAGCCTCATGGCACCTGCCCACCTGCACATCCAACAACGGGTGGAGACCATAGTGGAGGTGGGTGTTGCCCACACACCGGCTGAGGAGCATGCAGGTAAGGCCACAGGGCACATCAGTAGACCACTGTTGTCTATACATCCGTATCTGTACAGGTAGATCATGCATATGTGAGATGTTTTATATATATATATATATATATATATATATATATATATATATATATATATACAGTCTGTTGCTGCGTAGTAATAATAAACAGATGTGCATAAGCTGTAGTATTGTGGACTTGTACTGTTGATGTACTGAAATGCTGCACCCACCCTGTAGCAATGCCACAGCTGTGGCCACTGACATCACATCTCTCACACTCTTATATAGGTCCCTCTGGTATACCACCAAGGCAGCAGCCGGTAGCTATTGAGTATGGTTTATGTTCATGCTTGAAAATACACCGGTCATGTAATGGCTATGGTATATTCCATGCACACATCTAACACACCTACCCATAATGCATGCCATACATGTTCATGTATTGTTGCTGTTAACTGCACTGCATCACAGTGATGACCATGATGGGATATCTGAATGGTATGTCAGACACCTGCAAGATAACTAACATCCTGTCATTGTGAAATGTGTCCACAGGGATGAACATAATGGTGGGACACATGGCCTACATTAGGGCCACGTGTGAAACATCACAATTATACAGTGCTACAACAGTGTATATACCAGTATTACAATGGCAACTGTTATAGATCTACACTACGGCATATCATAATAGTGTGGTCCGCAACCCTTAACACCTGCAATGTGGTCCGAACTTGAGCACTGAGTGTGTAATACAGAATCGTAGATTAGGGCAGCAAATATGGGGAATACATACCTTCACAAACACTGGAAGCATATGTGTGCACACACTCTAGAGAAAATATAGTGGAGGCAGCTGTTGAGGTACTACCTGCATGCATTTGTCATGGAAATGCACCTTTCTGCAAGTATACATCCCCGATGTCACATCACGTATTGGTCTGCTATCCAAGGCGTTTGGCCATCAAATGTGCACACTTACCTGCAACAGAGGTAGGCATGGCTTGCACACATCTTACATAACATGGCATGGGCCCCATACCCAACAGGTAGCACTCATGAGCTGCACATGTAGCCATACCTCAGCATTGCATATGCCATGGAAAACAGTGCAGACAGTCATGTATGTGGCAAGGAATGTATGGGACAGGAATGATGTAGGAAATAAACAGATGGCCACCCAAGACCCATGGTGTCACATGTAGCAAACTGGTCATTTGGGCTGCCCACTAACATGCCACAACACTGAGGGGGTAGCAGGAATGTCCAGCAAGTACTGGCTGTTGGGTACCCATGTCAGCATTTGCCTGGACTCTGCAAGTGCATGGCCTATGGGTTAGGGTAATCAGATATGACAGTAGTACCAGAGAAAACATCAGCCAGGCCTCTCTGCAGGTAGTATATGCATAACAGTAGAGGTCCCCAACAGTCATGTGTTGCAATGTGTACTGGTGTACCATGACCACGTTGGAAACATACAGGCAGTATCATGTAAGATACAGGTGCTGCAGAACCAATGACTCACCCCACCTCAGGCCCACCATCCCCATCTGTACTGTGCCGGTGCCAGTTTACATCTGTATGTTTGCCAGTCATTAGCTGGGACTAGGCTGTTACACGTGGTGTTCAGTGTGTGGGACACTGCAAACTGACACACATGTGTAGGCCATAGTGTTCAAGCATCTGCAAAAAGGCTGAAGGTGGGGAGGGTGTGTCATCATGACACACTAGTGCACTGCAGCAGGGATCAAAAGGATGCTACAAATGGCTGTATATGCACACAGCCAGGGTCAGGAACTATGGCAGATGTAACTCTGACTCCACAGCAATAGTGATGGCAGTGTGTGAACTCCAAGGGATGTGCACATGAGTAGACCTTGCAATCATGCAGAGTTGGGGGACATGTGTAGGGCAGACTGACCATATACTGGCAAATGCAGATGTCCCATGCTAGTATACCCTTGCCAGGAATAGTGACCTGACCCACTCCCTAACCCTAACTCACCTATCCTGCCCTAACACTAAAGTCTTTTGCTATCGCACACCCACCTCACCCACACCCTAACCCTAATTCACCTAACCCGTGCCCTAACCCTAACATCCAAACAATAGCACACTTACCTGAACCCGACCTGTAACTTCCCACCACAGTCCTGATACTTGTGAAGCCACAGAAACGGACCACCAAATTCTTTCCCTGGGAAAGAATTTGGTGGGCTTTCTTGAGATTACCAGTGTTCGAACTTTACAGTTCGAACATCTGGTATTCAATATTCAGCCATTTCGACAGACTGATATAAACCCATATCATATTGGTCATACATGCACTTCTGATGTTGAAATCTGTAAATCAGACATCAGGCATTCACAAATTACATCTGTCCACATATCATCCCAGGTATGTGTCGCACAAATACATAGGAGATATGAGCATTAGAGCAGAAATTACTGACACACTAATACACATTCAGCAATGGTTTGTACACCTGTGAGGTATGGTGCACAGTACATGGCAGGATGCAGAACAGGTGCACAGCAATACTGTGTACATTGGTGCAGTGTTTTCCAGGGGAAGGGACATCACCTACTAACACAGCCCATGCATCACACACATGTATACTGTTACTAGCATAGATTGACTATAGCTGCACTGCATGCTGTTGAGTACCATATGTTATGAATGTTGACAGATGGGTAATGGGAGGACTGCGTGTACTATCTTTGTGCAACCTCACCTGTAGGTGTGTGTGTGTGTGTGTGTGTGTGTGTGTGTGTGTGTGTGTGTGTGCGCGTGTGTGTGTGTGGGGGGTTATTTTGTCTGTAAGTGCAATTTGGAGTGGAGGGGGGGTTGATGCATGTAGGATGTGTGTGTGTGTGTGTGAATTTGTGTGTGTTTGTGTGGGTGTCCATGTATGCACATGTGTGATTGTGGGATTGTTCATACAGCAGTACTTCCCTTTGGAATCGTGCAGTACATGGACATGGACTGACACATGAGACACCAGGAATACTTGTCTGATATGTAATCATAGGACAGCTGATAGTATAATAAGGTCTGTAGCATGGAACATGTATTGGGAGGGGAACTAAACACCAGGTATACAAAATGAAGGGCGGTGAAACCAGAGGTAGAAAACAAAACGAGCTCTGGTTTCACCGCCCTTCATTTTGTATACGTTTATTTGTGGTTTTTCCTGTAAACACCAGGTATACCCTTAAAATTGCAATCAGCAGAAAGGTGAATGACTACCCACATATGCAGCACTACAGATGCATTGGGGAATTAGTAGACAACACCAGGGAGTGTATCCATATATTACTGTTGTCCACATGATAAGTTGATTGTGCAGCAGATCTGGCATGTACTGAGCAATAGTTATGTATGACACTCCAGTGCGTGACATTATGGAGTGAACATAGTAGCCCCTAACATATCGAGGGCCATGCTCACAATGTCTGGACATACCCAGGGTGAACACTGGATGACAGCAGTGAGGCCATGTAAAACCTACTCCACTCAAGTCAAGGAGGTAATGGAGTAACAGGTCTTGTGTTGTGATTACTCATCTAGGCATTTAGAGGAATGATACGTGAATGAGTGGAATTAATGAGTGTATGTTACCAAGTGTGATGCATGATGGGGAACTTACATGAGTAAATGTAGGACCGCCTGTAAACTCAGTGACAGGTAGGTATTATGGTGGAATTTCAGTGTGTGTGTGTGTGTGTGTGTGTGTGTGTGTGTGTGTGTGTGTGTGTGTGTGTGTGTGTGTGTATGTGTGTACTGTTATGCAATGCCATGTTTCAGACTGTCATGGGGGTGCAGGCACACATGGAACTGTACATTAGACAGGACCTGAGGTTGCAGAGGGCTGATCTCTCATCTGTAAACGACAACTTCCATTAACTTGCAGGTGCCCTCCGTGATTATACCGAGGTCATGGATAGACAGTTGGGTGAGATGGTGGGCCTCATCGACCGTGGTTTGTCTGTGCTTGAACATGTGGTGGGAGTGGGGCGATGGCCGCATGGACATAGGCCAGCAACACCAATAGCTGGTGGTTGACGTGGACATGCTAGGACACCAAGGTGCTCCCGAAGTGGCAGTCCCAGCCCCAGCACTGCAGGAGGGGGGCTGTCTACACCACACCACAGCAGGCCACATGCACATGGTCCTGGCCAGTCCCAGTAGGGACCTGGTTCCAGTGGACATCTGTCAACATCAGGGGAGAGTAGCACATTGAGGCCCATACCTAGACGTGCCCATGTGTGGTGCAGCTGTTCAGCCATGATGCATTATAGCTGTTAGAAACACTGATTGACTGTGGTCTCCATAATGTTATCCATTTGTGTTGTAGGTGTATATGTGTCAGCAGGAGGATGGTCTGCAGTCATATTCCACAAGGGGTATGGCATTGTGGTGACACCATGGCTATGACATATCCTGGGTATAATTGAACACATGTCATAGGTCTGTATAACAGTTACTACCTGTGCCACATTGACAGGTGACCCACTGGGACATGTATAATCAGCAACCTGATGTAGATCCATCCACATACACGCACACTTTTACTTGGCAAAATAGGGACTAGACGCCTAAATAGGTATGTAGTGCTACTGATGTGTGTCGCTTTCATTGTACACACCACACTGTGTTTAGGGTGAGGTGTGTTCCAGGTTACATGTTACATGCAGACCATCCCCAGACATGTACAGTATGGTAATGAGGGATGTAATGGTTGTATATGGACAATACATAGTGTGACATACCATCATATACACCTTAACAGGCACATAACAGGCAGACACACATCCAAGAGACCTGGGCCTATCGGTGCTAACTAATTTGTCAGTGTGTCCAATGTGTTACAGGTAGGATGCACACAGCACATGCATAACTGGGCTGGATTGTGGTATCAGTTACTTGTATGGTTGATGGTGACAGTGGTCACCATACAGTGGTACATGGGACATGTACCAGGTGTACCATGGTGTAATGGCAGTGTACAAAGCACCCACTCCCTACAGTGGATATTGTACACACTGGAACTCATGATGACACTCTGACATACCCACCATCACACACTCCCCACGACTGTGATACATCCCATTGTCCATCCCAACAGTGGTACTACAGGGATATGTGTCTAATGCACATGCCACAGGCATAGCAGGGTGATGCATTGTCATGCCTCACCTATGGGCAGCAACATCACTATCCATTATACTGTGTGGCAATGCATACTATAATAGGAGTATGTGGCCTCGGAATGCTGTACCCTACAGATATACAGACATGCACACATACACACACTTGCCAGAACTCAATGGGTATCCCATGTCTAGCAAATCATTTGCACAACACTGTTGCACTGGTACTGCAAGGCTCATATAGCCGTTAGGGAGAGGAGCGTAACAGGGTACATGTATTGTCCAGTACAGCAGCAGCCACATCTTACTATGGCAATGGGTGTTACGGTGTGTGTGAAGGCCCTCATGGTATTCCCAACTACAGGTGTACTAACACACAGACACTGACATCCTCAGTAATGCACACGTTCACATCTGTCAGTACAGGGGTGCATCGCTGCAGGTGGTCATAGGTGTGCACCTGGCTATTGTCCATGGAGATATGGGAAGTGTAGGGGATGTGCGTACAGTGGTATCATGACACCTACCATGTGCCAGCAGGCAATCTATCGACAGACACCACTGTGGTGACCTTCAGGGTGAGAGTGGCATGCATCAGCCAATCCTCTGGGTACCTCCTGCAAATGGCCACTAAGGTGATCCAGTTGACATGTATGCAACATGTATTACAACACATGATTAGTGTCTGTGATGGAGACCTGTACCCAAGCATGTTCTGTTGACTGTGATAGTGTAGTGGAGGTACCTGTGGCATGTGGTGCGTACAGGGTGTTATGTCCTATCTGTGCCAGTTATAACACAGCTGGGCAGACATGTCAGTGTCAGTCAAGCATAGGTTGCCTGTACGTATCCAAGCTGGATACCTGCCATCTGCACATCTGTACAGGGACTGACAGACATCATCTTGGCAACTAGCTATGCAGTGGGATGAATGTGTCGACAGATAGACATCTGACAACAATATGTATGCCATTACTACATGTTGGAAACCCTCACGTTCATGTGTTGTGCAGACAGTAGTCTACAGTTACTTTCCACATGTCAGATCATTATCCAGTAGGGGATATATACTGTGATACAGCTCACACACCAGGAACATGACAGTGAGGCCTCAGAGTCCAGCTATGCCTGCAGGGGTGCTTGTTGCCAGTACTACATTTAGCAATCTATGCCTGCCTGGGAAAGCACTGTCAACAGTAGTAACAGCATGATACACTACATTCCAGTGTGACGGCATGTTACCTAGGTTACTACCCTTGTATGTAACAGATTCACACAGATAAGAGTGATGTACAGGTCTTATATACTTGAGTGTCCCAGACATGACACTCGCACCCCTTGTTACTGTAATGATGGCACATAGACGCATGTTTTGTACATGGCATTACATACACTTATAGCAAATGTTATTACCTTGCTATGTTGTCAGACTAGGATGTGAGCATTGGTTACCAGAGCTGAGCCATGCTTCGCAGGTGTCAGCATTACTGCAATATAACAGCTGAACACATTTGCGCACTGGTAAGCGAAGCCTGGACAGTGTAAGCACCCTTACATTTAACCATACATGAGCCCCACTTAGCTTCACGCAAACCTGCCTTAACCACTCTGTAGCCAACAACCTTTGGTCTGCCCAGCAACACAATAAACAGCCTTTGCAGGCCTTGAACCCAGGCCCCTGTACACTATAATCACAGCAGTTAACCACTACACCATGACAGCTGTAAAGACATTTGTTGTTTTTCCAATGTATCTGTCAGTACACATATTGAATAGTATTGAACAATTGCTGTGACTTCCACAATTGTGTATTACTTGTTAGTGATATTATTGTTGCATCACATATGTTGTTATATCTAACTATACACATATCAGGTACATACAGTGTGATACATCTGGGAAGGTATACACCACTGTAATGTTTACACATGACAAAATATGAATATATACATATACATATGTAGATATTTGTCTACATGTACATACAAGATATGAATATATACATATACATATGTAGATATATGTCTACATGTACATACGCATATATATTCATATATATGTATTTCAACACATCTGTATAGTGCATCATATATATGGCCATTTATAGATCTCTCTGCACATACATATATATATATATATATATATATATATATATATATATATATATGCACATCCTATATGTACAGATATACCTATTTATGTGAATATATATGTAGATATCCATAACTATATGTGCATATATATCTATATATGTGTATAGGTAAAGACATCTATAGCTGTGTATATGCATATATTTGGGTTTGTATACTATATATATATATATATATATATATATATATATATATATATATATGTACATCTATATCCATATATGTATGTAGATATGTATATGTGTATATATTATATATATATATATATATATATATATATATATATATATATATATACATATATGTTTACCATATGTCTAGAACATGGAGTGGAGTCCTACCTCAGCACCAATAGTCCCAACGTCTTAGTGCAAGGGGATGTCATGTATGCATTGCAGGTATATATGTAGACTGTTGCTACTGTAACAGGGGTTAGCTTAACAGACATGTTGTGTGTGGGAGGTCACATCTGCTTTTGACATGTATGCCATTGGTTACTGACAGACATCCTAAAGACATCATAGTACAGTACCACTGCTAGCACAGTAATGATCCTGTGGACTACAGCAGAGATATGACCAATATATGTGGACAGTCTGGCACTTTGTGTTCAGTCCTGAGGTGTACACAGATCCCCTTCCTGTGGCACGTGGACCACGCCTGACAATGTGGATGTTAACAGCCATGTACCTGTGTATAAAACGTAAATACTGGACTACATATGCCCACACAATTTGTGCATTCACACACACCAGTCTGTCCTGACACATAATACCTGGTGGTGCAGAGGTCACATGGCCACATACTACCAAGTAGTTAGTGACATATATCTGTACAGAATTCCACTCCACTGCTTTGTCAGAAATACACAACAGTTATGGTGGCCTGGAAGCAGTATGTCGTGGAAATATCTGGACATAACAGCACACTGGGTAATTACACTAAGCTGCTAGACATGTAACAGAGCACTGTGCAAACTACAGACAGACTGCCACAACACTGGACTACATTTTGCTTGGGGGAATACACATGTACCTGAAAATATAGCAGGCTCTACATGCACATCACAGCACAGAGTAACAGGCACCTGTTAAAAAGTGCATACCCATAACCAATGTGAACACAACCACAGCAACATATGGTACACAATCTTAATATGACACTATATGGACTGTCTGATAAACACCATCCTCATATGTGCCACTCACACACTAACCCTACATAAACTGGGTCAGGACACAGTGTGGTCTGATGGCTGTCTGTGGTATGGGACACGTGTGTGTTTGGCCCTACAGACATGTGAGCCGATAGGGTACCATACAGTGGAGCAGCATGTAACATCAGATAGAACAGGACCAAGAACAATGGCATCTACCACAGTTTTTGCACAGGCCAAGGTAAGTATGTGCAATACACATACTGTTGACAATCAGCATAAGTACACAGACCCCAGTACTTTACAAACAATCCAGGAATACCCAGGTTATGTCCTCAGAAATAACCCCTACTATGCGTAACATGTCTAACAGTCTGATATCTGACTGGCTTGTCATCAGGTATGATGTCAATAAATAATGGTGTACAGAACATATGCACCTCTTACTGCATGATATATGTCCAAAGGATGACAGACTTGTGGCTGGTGCCACAAATACTGGGCTAATATTGGCATGTTGCTGTGATACCCTCATGCATTTACTGTCGTAACAGGGTTTGTTGTGACATATGTCCTATGAGGGATATGAAGTTAGTAACTCTTGTGGCTGTCACCTTGTACTGACTGCAATTCTCTGACTATGCTTTTGCAGTTCTAAGATAGGTGATCTGTGAGTAACACAAGAAACATAAGACTCCACATGCTGCCCAGTCTGCAGATAACCCTACAGGTGGGAGTTTCCTCAAACACATAACACTGTCATGACAGGTATTAAATCATCTAGATCAGCCATATCCACACACACCCTGTTAAACAAACATCACTCCAAATGCAGATGAGCAACACTTACATTCTGTAGTCATGTCTGGCACATCCCCTTCTGTTTGTTGGCCTGTCTCCACAGTGTATGTTGTTAGAGGTAAATCCCAATATTATCTGTGATGCTGTTTGCCAAACACCAACATGAGGTCCTGCTCACAGGGAATGAAAAGGCCCAACACCCACATGATGTTCCTAGATATTGGAGTGTGTTTCCATGCAATTGGCTATGGGAATGTTACAACAGCTGTTCCACATGCAATGAGCTAGAGCGGAACTGCAATTCGTGCAGAGGCCATCAGCTGATCATGAGCATCACTTATAAAACACAAGCTGCTGCCTAAGCAACGCAGGTGCACTTCTCCACATCCACCAGAGGGGGAGTGAGAGAGACAGACAGAGACAACGTAAGTCACGGAGGGGGTGGAGGAGTAAAACCTAAGCATGTTTGTATCACACACTTACTAGTACGGGGTTTCAGACCCCTAACTGACTATGTATTGCTATCACATGTCTATGCAGTTATTGCATGCACCACATAGCTTACATGTTGGGGAACTTTTCAAAGGTATATCTGATGGTGAGTGACATCTGCAACAGTGATATAGGAGCGATAAGGTAGGTGTAGTACACGTGCCTGTCCACATGGACAGGTGTCAACATCAACACAACCAGACTCTCTCAGGGACTCACACACATTAACACAGTTGGCAGGGTCAGGAATAGACTTCCTAACTAGATAGTTTGCCACAATACAGTAATATGCAGGTATCACATGCACCACAGGGGTTATCCAGATGATACATGGGCAAAGGGTATGTGAATGTGTCTGATATCAGAAGGCATGCTTCAGTAGGCCAATGGGAGTTGTAGTGAATGTGAATGGTGTCGAAATCATTATACTCCACACACACAGACACAGGGTGCCAGTACTGACATGAATGGGTGCATTGCTTCACAGGTGTGTAGTGGTTGACTGTGCCAGAAGGCTGTACAAGTTTAGGTGAAGGGTATACCTTGGCATCAGGCCACATGACAATGGTCTGCAGTGTGGCTTAGGGGTGTAGTGTCTGGGGTGGCCCACACAGGTGAGTATTGTATTCACCATCTAGTCATCTGGGTTACTATTGTGTGTGGTCAGTGCTGTGTAATGCTTGCTATGTATGTGTTCTATAGTCCATGACATGGATGGTGTCTGGGATGTGCACACTTCCCACATGCATGTTCTATGACATGCAGAACTGTATCTGGGGTGTCTGGGCCATGTTGTGTACACAGATTGTTATCATCAGATGTGCCAGTCTTGGCCTCATGTAGTGAGAACTGGCAATGGACACCAGGTTGACCCTGCACCTACATTGATAGCATGATACAGGTATTCCCTGGTATCAGTGGCATCTCTCCATACATGGCATGTGTTTAAGGCATGGTATATCCTTTGTGGGTCACATTCGATGGCACTACAGTTGTTGTAAGTGTCCAGTGGGGAACATAGTGAAGGTGCACTGTTTGAAATGATGTGCCTATTGTAGTGATGGGACAGGGTGCCATGCCCTCTGTAGTCCACTGCAATCACACCATGGTTACTATCTGTGGGCAATATGCAGGGTATTACCAACAAAGTGTTTGTTGCCTAGGCAAGTGTATTTGTGTATGAGACATGGGTTGAGAGTGTTTTCTGGGTAATACAAAGGCTGCCTAATTTGTTCGCCAGGCCTTGATGTCACATGTAAGGGTATGGATTGGCAACCCCAGCCTCTCTGCTGTTTGACATCTGTTGTCCTTGTAAAGTCGACATTGTGACATATAATAGGCCCATCATATAAGAAATTTGCAAAATCCACTGCACAATGAGTTCAGTTGTTACTCACTCACCTCCACACAGGATACAAATGACAAACTCAGACACACACACCAAGTATCACAGTTTGCCATGTCTAGGATTAGAACTACCACTTAACTAGTACATCATACTACAGCATTATGCAGTTACAGCAAGCACCGCAGAGATTACTGGGCTATTATTTTCCCAAAGGTGTATTTCAAGGTAAATGACATCAGCAGGCTTGCCAAAGAAGGTGAATGAAGGTTGTACTGACTGTGAATGGCCTCAAAAGCATTGCTGTCTACACAGACAAACAAACACACAACATCCACACTTGCCATGTCTGGGAATAGAATCCCTGCAGAACTAATATATCACACTATAGCATTACACTGTTATAGGACTCACCACAGAGATTACTGGATTACTCCTTCCCCAAAGGTGTATTTCAAAGTGAATGACATCAGCAGGCTTGCCAAAGCATGGCAATGGAGGTTAGTTTGACTGTGAATGGCCTCAAAAGCACTGCTCCCTACACAGCCAAACAAACACACACCCACTGTTGCCATGTCTGGGAACAAAACCCCTACCAAACTAATATATCATACTACAGAATTACACTGGTATAGGACACACCACAGACATTATGGGATTACTGCTTTCCCAAAGGTGTATTTCAAAGTGAATGACATTAGCAGTCTTGCCAAAGTAGGGCAATGGAGGTTGTATTGACTGTAAATGGCCTAAAAAATATTGATCCCTACACAGACAAACACACATGCACACAGTTGCCATATCTGGGATTAGAATTCCTACTTAACTAGTTTATCACACAACAGCATTACACACTTATAGGATGCACCACAGAGATTACTGAGTTACTCCATCCCCAAAGGTGTATTTCAAAGTGAATGACATCAGCAGGCTTGCCAGAGTAGGGCAATGGAGACTGTATTGAATGTGCATGGCCTCAAAAGCACTGCTTTGTATGCAGACAAGAAGACATCTATGCTTGCTATGTCTGGGAATAGAACTCCTACCTAACTAGTTTGTCACACTACAGCATTACACAGTTATAGGACACACCTCAAAAATTAGTGGTCTGCTCTTTCCCCAAAGGTGTATTTCAAAGTGAATGACATCAGCAGGCTTGCCAAAGAAGAACACTGGAGGTTGTAGTGACTGTGAATGGCCTCAAAAGCATTGCTCCCTACACAGACAAACATCCACACTTGCCATGCCTGGGAATAGAACTCCTACTGAACTATTTTTTCATACTACAGCATTAAGCAGTTATAGGACACACCACAGAGATTACAGAATTGTTTATTGTGCTTATAAAGCATACAAGGAAGTGACATCATGGTTTATTGATTTAAAACGCGGGATTTTCAAATTGCATTGTTTATTTTTCTGAGGAAGCTTCCGCATAGCGGTGGCGAAAATGTTGTTCTTCAAATAAAGAGCGTTAAATTTTAAGTCCTCCATGGCTTCGTGGTACTGGATTTTTGTTTGTTTAGCCTTTCCTGTTCGTTTTTCAAAGATAATAGAATAGTAGCAGGTCTTGCATTAGTATGAATTTTTGAAGGGTATGAAATCTGAAACTCAAATGTTTGCCATTATTTTCTAACTTCAATCTTTAATGATTTGCTACTAATTTGCCAGAAAACCACAATTGTATGAAAAACAGACCAAATATGTTATGCAAAAATATAAAATTGCCACACAATGCAGCTGGGAACCTGTCAAAGAAGGGACACCTTTTTTAAAATTAGTACTGTTAACTTGAGCAGCTGACAAAATAAGAGCATCTAAATGCATTTCTGAAATAAAAGTAATCTATAACTCTGATCATTACAGTTATTTATAATTGTAAACCCTCCACATTTTCTTCCAAAATTGTCATTTTGCAGAGGGATTATTAAGGGGAGAGCAACATTTTGAGCCAAAATTGGAGACAGTTGAGAGGTTTGGATATTCCTAATTTTATAAAGTGATTTATTTGCATGTACCTCTCAACCTCTTAATGCAGGAAATCTGAATATGGCCAAATATATTTGGGGAAACATACAAACAGTACTAAAAAGACAGTTGATGGAATAACAGGTCTTGCTTTAGCATATATTTTTCTGACGGTTATGACATCTGAAACTCAATGTCTGTCATTATTTAGTGACTTAATTCCTAAATGATTTGGCAGAAAACCACAAATTTTATGAGGAACAAACCAAAAATAAGAAGCAAAAATGTATTCATTCTGCAAAAGTCTGGACAGTTGAGAGGTATAGTTTAGCTGGGGCTGTCTGAGTTTGCTGCCCTCTCCTCCCTCACAAAATCATGGTCGAATCGAGTGTCCCCCCTGCAGCCATTCCAATGTCCCATTCCTTGGTTATTTTGCCCCATTTGCCATAAACACTGTAATGTGCATACTGCTTTACTTCTGCGATGATATGGATTTAATTTGAAAGTTTTATTTTATATTTTACAGCATAAACCCTAATAGATATCTGCTAAACAAAGCAATGCAGTCTCAATGAAAATAGACTTAGCATTAAAACTTCTCTGCCCTTGAAACTCACATTCATTGAAACAGCATTGAAACCCACATTCAAAGAAAATACATTTTGCCAGTGGCAGATAAAGATTAATTTTGGGCTGTTTTCAAATCATAGGCCCCTTGAACATGAAACATACACATGCTCTTTGATACACCTTCCTGACTGTATTAAATTATATTCCTTGTACAATACAGTACAGTTGAACTGCCCAATTCAGAACATTTCCATCATAAAAATCTACTCAAACTTCAACAGTCCACCAGTATCAGTAAATATGCACGATCTCTGAAGAAGCAAAACTCATCTAAATAATTCCACATTACAGAAATCTGTTAACTAATGAAGAGGTTACTGCTAGCAAACAACTTTATATGTCATTGTTTCATCTACAAATAAAGTGCTTGTTGAACTTGAGGAATAAATTGCTTATGTTGCATTAAAAAAATTATAATGCTAGTAATATCGCAATAGAGAATGGATGGCAAACTGATAACAAGTTCATAGTTACTAGGTATCTTCACCAAAGAGGACTGCAGCATCCATCCCCTTTAAAAAAGAGTACAGTATCAGCAATGAATCTATCTACTGTGGGAGTAGAACCCACAGCCTTCTGCATCAAAAGCAAGTACACTACTTGTTGTGCTATTTACAATGAAAACAGACTCTGCATAAGTAGCACTAAACTCAGCTGTATCTCTGGACTTCGCAGCACAAGAAATCTGGGCAAAGCCTAAATTTATTTGGGGGGGGGGGGTCAAAAGCCCAAAAACCAGGGACACATTTTAAACATTGCTTGTATAATGTTAGAAAGCTGCTAGAATAAAATGATGTGTTATCACCATACGTTTCACTTCCAAGTATTAAACCCAGGTCCCTGTGCAAAACAGCCAGAGCAACATACCACTATGACAAATCATCTATTTTTATGAAAGAAAGGAAGACTGAAACTTAAATGGCTACCATTTAGTGAATTCAGTTCTCACCATAGCTGTCAACATCTTAGCACAAAACACCTGAACAAAGCCAATAATGGTGGAATGCAGCCCCCAAACATATTCAGTGAGTTCAGTTATCACCATAGCTCTCAACCTTGGCACAAAAAACCTGGACAAAGACAATAATGGGGGAATACAGACCAAAACATAGGGACAAATATCCAATGAGGACACCAGAGCAAACCCACACAAACACAGGGAGAACATGCAGACTCCACACAGAAGGCACCCCAGCCAAGAATCAAACCAGACAACCCATAGCTGTCAGGCAACATTGCTACCACTGCACCACTGCACTACTGTCTATTTTGAGTAACAAAAATACAGAAATCACAGATTTTATGAGGAACAGAACAAATATGAAGCAAAAATCTGCAAATGTTTTAGAAATGGTGGTGGGTAGCGAATTTAGGCTCTTGTCACTTGGGCCCAAGGTACAGGGTTCAAGTCTTATTCTCTACCCACCACCATAAAGCAACTGGGGCATTACACATGCATAGAGATCCTGTACTCAGTCCTCCATACTGGTGTGATCCTGCAGCTGTTTGCAAATGTGATCCTATTGCTGTTTGCAAATGCAAACCTGTCCGCCATACTAGCCTGCGCATACTGGTCTTGGTCTCCTGCAAGATGTGAGGAGGTTGGAGCCTCCTGCTATTGGTCCAGCCTGCAGTCTGGTGACCTTCTGGTTTGTGCGGTTGTCACCACACAGATCTCTGGGTTGGAAGGGTGGAGTTTACTCCCTTCCTTATCTGGACTGCCTAACTGAGCAGTCTGGAGCTCAGGAATCCCTGAGCATGAGTGCTTGGAGTTCTAGTCTGCCTAACACAGCAGCCAGGCTAAGCACGCATGCGCAGAGTCCGAGATATTTTTTTTATTTTTATATGTTCTACGGAGGACTGGGGACTTTATTTTATACACAGGTGGGGGACCCATTTTACAGGTAGGAGGGCTGCAGTCCTGCAGTCCTATAGCACGAGCCGCCCCTGGAGCATGCTCAGTATGACCTTTCACTATTTTGTTGTCTGACATTGCCTTCATTTCTCTAAGTGTGGGAGCATGTCCAGTATGTCCTTCTGTATTGAATGTGTGAATCCATTCCAGGTAGATTGTATTCCAGTGCAGACTTTTGTGTTCTACACCTACAGCTAGCAAACTGTTTCTACAGGATATCTGCAGATCAGTTGAAAATATAGAGTCAAAATGGACAAAGTCTAGTGGGTTACTGTAGGTAATTGTGTATGTGCTGCTTCTGCTACATGGTCCTGGTATTAGCAGAGATATTCAAACATGTGTACTATTATACACTGTGATGTTTTATGTCATCAAGTACTGTCAGGTAGACATATTTGCTTGCAGTGATGTCCTGGGGAACACAGGGTGAATGCAGCTGTATCCAGTATTGTGCTCAAACGCCTACATATTCTTGCAAACTCATGCCATTCTGGAGGGGAGCTGCAGACACTTGCTGCTGGGTCTGTATAACTGGTTCAGCACCTTGATACAGTGGTGGCAGAGGATCCCATACTTGTGCATCCATCGACGTGACAGTATGGCCTTATCTTGTTGTGGCAATACCTCACAGCTGTACAGATTCGCACAGATTACCCAAAGGCGGGGGTCATAAGTCAGGATATTACCCCTACACATTGCGGTTTACGAGCAGGTTTGTAGCCACCCATTCTTGTGTTTGCAGGCAGGGAAAGTATGTGCACATGGCTGTTTCAGACTTCACACACTACATGCTGCCCGTGCTCAACCCTCCCCCTATTATTCTATCCTCTTCCATACATTATGCGAACATTCTCTGATACTTTCCCTATAGTTATCACCTCATCACAGCAGTATATTGGTGTTGGTCCACAGTTGATGCAATAGGACATGGTGGACATGTTACTGTGGTTTGTCCATATGACCTTGCATATGGGTTCTGTGGACTGTGTTATGTTATTATTTGGGAGTCCAAGACATAACATACATTGGCAGTATGGGTGAGACACAGGTCTTTGGCAGAGGACTGTAGGCCCTTTGGTAGTGATGCAGGCCAGCTGTAGCAGGCCGTTGCATTCTGTCAGACCTACAGTCCCAGACTGCCATACAGTATATTCCCCTGGGGTGACAGGGTAGGTGTGCTAAGTGTTCATGTGAATACTTTCTGTAAGTATTGATCCAGTGGTGTGGATGCTGGCAGGGTGCTGCTTATAGCTAGGAACACACCTGCATGGGACACCTGGTCTGCATGCTGCATTCTTTCGCTACTGCCATACATAGGTGGGGGTCATATTATACTCATTCCTAACAGCAGGGATAAGACCGAAGAGGTACCTGTGGGTGGTGGTTGGGTGAACTTGGTGCATGTGTGCTATGGACATTACTTGCATCTGACTCACAGATATGCATGGGGCATTCCACTTATGCGGGCTTGTGCAGGGAAATCAGCTGTTTCTCAATACATCATTCCTATGACCTTTGTGGTCTGCCAGTGTTTGGCCAGATGACATAGGTATTCCCTACTACAAACCCAGATAATGTGCTGCAAACCTGTATGTACAATTGCAAGGGTGTTTCCATTTAACAGTTACACATTATACACTGTTTGTCTGGGGTACTTCCCCCTGTATACTGCTTGTATATCTGGCCCGACAGTCATGCCATGTCCATCTTTCAGATGGTGACACATATTACTTCCAAACATTTACAATGGCTTACTGCTAGAATGTGCTATACTGGGAAGCATTGTGTTTGGCACTGCAGTTGTGAGGACTTGGCCTTGTCATCGGCAGTACTGGGCAATGGCCACCAGGGCAAACCTCACCATGCATACATACTGACCACTCTCACACAATATACAGCACACACCAACCTAACACATGCAGACCTGCATATTGTACACATGCTACAATCTATCCTGCTACCTTAGCCAGCTCAGGTAATCTGTGCTCCACTGGTATTATACCTACACATGCATGTTACTACATTTCCACATAAGACTGGGGGGCACACCTGTGTGTTACTATGTGTCTACATAGGACTGGGGGGGCACACCTGACTCTTAATGCATTTCTACATAGGATTGTAGGGGCACACCTGTGTGTCACTACGTGTCTACATAGGAATGGGGGGGCACATCTGACTGTTACTACATTTCCGCATAGGATTTGGGGGGCACACCTGACTGTTACTACGTTTCTACATAGGATTTGGGGGGCACACCTGTGTGTTACTATGTGTCTACATAGGAATGGGGCTGCACACCTGACTGTTACTACATTTCTACATAAGATCGGGGGTGCACACCAGACTGTTACTACATTTCTACATAGGATTGGGGGGGCACACCTGACACTTGCACACATTTGCTATGACTGTACTGGTATGTCAGGTACTCCATTTCATTCTGTATACTAACTTATCATGCTGACTAGAGGCATATCAGTGTACTACAGGTCTTAGGTTTGACTGACCTACATATCAGTTTCTGACTTTTTACCCTTCAGAAATAACATCCCACTGCCTGACCTGTTGTAGCTTGTCTGTGTAGGCCGGGGGGGTTACCCATAATCATCATTCAGAGGCCTTAGCACAGCCTTTGTTTGTGTTTGTCTATACCTGTCCTGCTAGATGAGACTGTTGTTGGGTATGTGAGCCTGCCTGACTGGCATGTGAGTGTCATATGGACACACATGTGGCCCAGCACATTCCCTGCAGTGGGTTTTGTCACCATGTGTAGTACTGGCTACTATGGTGACACCAGTATTTGTTACAGATCTCATGCTGCCACTATAGGTGTCTACCATCTGCTGGCATCCCATTCAATCACCCAATTCCCTTGCATGCTTACCTCCATACCATAGATACAAGTAACAACACATACTACTCCATTTGGCAATTGTTAGGAAGAGTGACTTACCTTGTGGCTGTGCCTGTATAGAGGATGGTGCTGGAGGGCTGCCTATGTCAGATGCACATAGTACACTCCATATACATGGTTGACCACAGGTAGTGTCATGTTTGGCATCCCTTTTACTGTATGTGTGAGTCAGAGAGAGGTGTCATTCCCTGGGTCCCTATTGTGTCAGTGTATGTGCTATGCGTTGCCTCTTTGCCAAGGCCAGGGCATACTGGGGATGCCTCCTTCTGCCTCCTGGGGCAGGCTCAGGTTGTTCCTTCTCTGAGTCACTCCATGCCTGTACAGGCCTTGGCAATGGTGGGGGGCTGTGTGCCCCTGCCCCATGCAGTTCCTACTGCAGCTGTTTCCAGAGGATCATATTGTGTAGGATGGCACATACAATGACAATCTGAGTACATGTGGCTAGGGAGTACTACAAGACTCCACCGGATGTGTCCAGGCACCAGAACCGTGACTTGAGCATTCGAAACATACTCTCTATTATAATTCTGGTCTGTGCGTGTGTCTCATTATGAAGTTCTTGTTCGTGTGTGTGTGCATTTCTGATGGGTGTTATCAGCCATGACTCCAGTGCATAACCAGCACCCCCCACTAGGTGACCGTTAGGGATGTCCCCACTGGCAAATCTCTGGTACAGCTGCGTCAGATACAGATGTGGGAGTCATGATAACTTTGAGGGCAGCCAGCACACACATTCATTATAATGCCCTGGGCATCGCACACGACCTGGCAGTTGATGGAGGGGAAGCCTTGTGGTTGATGTAAACCCTATCCCACTCAGTGGAAGGTGCTTTGATGCATATGTGCATGCAGTCTACAGCACCCACTACCTTGGGGTATTCTGCTATTTGGTGGAAGAGATGCATATTGCTAGCCAACACCTCACAGGTTTTGGGAAAATATACGTGCTCACCGGCATGTGCTGACATGGCATCCAGGAAATGGTGGAGTACCCTGGATGCTGATGCCTGTGAGATCCCCATGATATCCCCAGTTGGCCTTTGGATGGTACCTGTGGCTAGTATTCTTAGGCCTACACATACCTTGGTATCCACTGGGATGGGTTCCCCTCTGTTAGTTCTGTGTGTCAGGCATGGCTGGCACAGCTCAACAATTTGCTGTAGGAGGTCCCTGTCCACCCTATAGTGCTCCACTATCTTTAGCTCATGTAGCCTTGGTAGGTTACCTTGGTCTATACACTTTTCTCCATCTCTTCACTGTGGGTTGGTCGATAGCATTCTCATCTTCACCACCCTCAGCCTCTTCCACATGTTAATGTATGATAGCTACTGCAGCCCTTATCATTTTGTTGTTTTTGTTTGTTAAACTGTCCCTGCTTGTATACACCGGTGGTGTAGAGTATGTGGGAAAAAACAGAGGAAAAGGTGTTTGCATAGTTTAAAGTAGTGTTCTGGGCTGGGCTGCTGCCTGTGTAATTGGCTGAGTCTGATACATTTCACCTGCCAGCTATGCTAGTTCTCCTTGATTACCTTCCTACTGCTGTTTTCCCTTCCCATTACCTTCCTGTTTAAGCCCAGGGGCACGCCGCGCAAACACAGTGCTCAAATGTGCACAGAGCTGCTATTTCCTGGTTTACTTTTTTTTTTTTCTTTTAAAACCCGGTGCGTGGTGCGCACACCCGCTTAGGCAATGTAAAGAGTGCTAGGCAGCCTCAGACACACCCCCTTGCTTAGCTCTGCTAAGCTAAGGGCAAACCCAAGCCACAGGGCTCCAGTCTGCTTACAGTATGCCTGACACCCCCCCCCCATGATGTCAGCTAACACTTAGGCTTGAACTATGCTATTCCTGCACTTACACTGTTGGGTGCTGGCTAGCATTGAGGGGAAATCTGGGATTTAGTATAAATCCCCTCATTTGCATAGGATTGTCTGCTAATGCATAGTTACAGGTCCCACACTGAGCCTCCCCCCTTAACAACCACTATTCACTGGCCATGTTGTGTTCTGCCTGCCACCATTGAGTATAATGGCAATATAGTGATTTTGGTTAGAATGCTTATTTGAGGTTATTTTTTTATATTTTCGGCCCAATCCCGTTTGTGCGCCGCTGCCCTACGCTTAGCTGAATTCAGCTAAAAAAAAAATTTTTTTTTAATTTTTGCAACTGTTTTCCATGCTATTGGCCATATATTTGGCCATTGGCATGGTTTCCACATAATATACACACTTTATTTGGAGCTGTCATGGCTCCGTTTTGTAGTTTGCAGAAATGTACTCGTTTACTAATCGAGTACATTTCTGCTCACTACACTAGTCCTGCACGGGCAGCTGACAGCTTCCTGGATCACAAATTCACCTCATTTGCATGGTTTTCACCTGCAAATGGGGTAATTTACATACAGAAGCTGTGTCCATGCAGGAATAGTGTAGGAGCGCTCATGCACGTCCCAGTAGCTTAGTCCTGGATCGCACAGTGGCCATATTGCCTCCAGGAGCTCCTGCACTGTTCCTGCACATCATGCAAGGCTTGCTGAATCTGGGTTTAAGTGCAGGCCACATAACTGTAGGATCACCTGATGCAGCTTGCACTATTATATGTGGTACAGAAGGAGCGGTATTAGTTGCTTGTTAAACTGAAGCTAATGTTTTCTACCTGTAGCAAAACCTGTAACTGAGAATGTGTTTGTGTTTATGGCTAGTTTATAGTCTTGTACCAGTTCTAGTTTTAAAGCAGAAGGGAGAGAAGGTCTGTTTTTTTTTTTGTTAAGACAGTGTCAGTTGGACATAAATATAAGAGAGCTATGTATAGCTGTATGTGTTACTATGTGATATATTTGGAAAGTGAAGTATACTCCTGTTTTATGTAATAAAATATGGATGTTTATTAAATTATTAACTTAAGTTTACTTTATCAGGACATGTAATGCAAGTTATATGGAAACAACTAATTAAGGCTCAGGAGAGATGGACTAAGTTAAAATAAGTTTGAGTTTATATTTTGGATTGAAAGTAGTCAGTACCATGATTAGGGACTATTTATTTTGTGTTATGAAGATTTTTGCTGGTATAATTATTTGTCATGTTGTTTGTGGAATAAATTAAGCCTGGTTCTTCTATGGCAAGTTCATGATGTTTTCTTCATTCATCTGACTTACCACTATCTCAGGAAGATGACACACCTCACTGTACTTTTTTTCTGTGTTTTTCTAAGACATGACAGTGACTTAGGATAACAATGATCACCCCTAAACTGTGCTACAGTGTCAATAATGGAATGTATGTATGAACTGCTGGTGTGAAGATAAAACCTGCAGGTCTCAGATCTTTCAGTATCAAAGGCACATCTGCATCTTAATACACACACACACACACACACACACACACACACACACACACACAAAAAAAAAAAAAAAACACTGCCCTAATTCTTCACACAAACACACACACAAGCAAAAGTTTGGTAACACATTTTCCATTTTTGTCACCAATCCTGTTAGTTTCTGCTATATTTGTCTCAGAATCACTTCAAAAGTGCATATGTGTCATGTGTGTCTGTGTGTGTACAGATTTTCATATTACATTTTTGGTCTGTGTTTCATAAAACTGTGGGCTTTCTGGCAAATTAGTGACAGATCATTAAAGATTGAAGTTAGAAAATAATGACAGACATTTGAGTTTCAGACTTCATAGCCTTCAGAAAATTCATACTAATGCAGGACGTACTATTTTGTTAACGTTCTAAGTTTGTAAGAGCAATATTTAAAAATTGTCCTTATTTTTGGGCATTTGTGACTTGCCCCACTTTTATTTATGGCTTTGTCCAGATTTCTTGCTCTGAGATTGAGAGTATGACAAATGTGTCAGGGCCATCACCGTCAGCCAGAGACATTCCAAATTGTGACATACTTGTACCCCACTCCTCCATGTAGTGACAATGGATGTGTCCAAGCAAGGCAAGGAGCAGTTATGCAGTGTAAGTGTGCAGAGTAAGTATACCCCCATCCAAGGTTGACACAAGTACAGCAGCTTTTCATCTGTCCTTGATTTGCAGAATATTCTGATTTTCTGTCATATTTTTATACTATTGGTTTATGCTTTTTATTATTCAGAAAATGCATGTTGTTGGCTGCATGTTGCATGGTACTTTTATAAAGCTGAATATAAATTATAATTAGAACTGCAGTGCAAGCAGAAGTGGTTTGAGTTGAGTGCTGCTTGTTTTTTTTATACTTGATTTTGACTGGCATTCCAGTAATGTATTTAAGAAGTAATTTATGTTTTCATGCCTCACAACCTTTCTGTTTCCATCTAGATACTAAGTAAGTTGTCATGTAGCCAAGGCATTGAAATATTTTTTCTTCTCCACTTCATTTTGTCTTGATTAGACTCTCATAATGACAATTTGGCACCCAGGGCAGCATATTTAAAGTCTCAGTTTTTGTGGTTTTGAACATAGCTCTGCCCCTTTCTAGTTGGCCACACCCCTTCCCACTGGCCCCACCCATTCAGCTGTCTCCTGCAGCCCCCCCTTTGATTTGAAGCACCAGCCACCACTACATTCTACTGCTGACTTCATCCATATTTATTGGTACAGCTGAACTGTAAGCTGCTGACTCTGTAAAATAAATCATTACAAAGCATCAAAATAACAATGCAATAGCATACGGTATAACATTCTTACAAGGGGTTAGTGGGACACTTACCAAGCACTCTACCTTCATTTTCAGTAACTACTGATGTACAAGGATCACCTAATAATAATGAATTGTGATGTGTTTAATTATAGCAGTGTTTGTCAATATGCATTTTAGACTAATACATGTACATTTTAAACCAACCTTCAAGAGATGATGGATGCAAATGCTGTTGCTGACTTTGGTTTGATGGAGCAGTGTCCATGTCACCTCTAATTATCTCAGATGCACCATCTTCTATATCATAGTCTTCCCTGTGGATGGACAGAAGCTATTCATCATCGGGTGTTAACTTAATCAGATTTGGAGCCCCCCATAGTGGTTCTGCAAATTGCAGTCTGCCCGGCCTTGCTTCTAACACATCTACCACATCATTTGTCCTTTTCTTGCACTGTGCCATTGATCTGTTTTTGCCTCCAACTACATTTATTTCAACAACTACTTGGCTCCATGCTTTGCTCCTCTTGGCTTGTCTGGGTCCTCATTTACCAAAAAGAAGTTTCCCATATGTCTTAAGTGCTGCCATGAGTACACAATATTCCTCATGACTAAAATGATTATGTCTATGCCTCAGTTCCTTATTCTTCATCAGTACTACATGGGAAAAAGGGGGGGCAACAGTCAGGCACTTGTCACACTGCTCCCTGAGTGATATCAGCTGCTAAAGTATAAACCACTGGCCTGCTATTACTGCCTCCCACAGAAGTAAATAAATAGGCAAAATGAAATGTTATGTAAACTGCATAATGACAGTGTACTCAATACTGACCATAGTTACACCAAAACCAAACTGCTTTGCTATCTGCCATTGCCATGTATTCTTCTCTCACTGACAGTAGCAAAACATCACATTTATAAAACATGTAAATTTGTGCCCTTTGCACATCAACATTTCTCAAGTGCAAAACTATTTTTCCATGCATTCACAATCACTAACTTCTGTTATGATCTAATGATCATTTACTACAATTTCAAAGAACAGTACATGTCAGACAAATGCAGCCAGTTGACCAAAATTACCAGTCATGCAATGGTATTATTAAATGCACACTACACTTAAAAATGTGTTGTAGGTAAGCTTTAAAACAGTATGAGAGTAACTGTTAATTTGTTTCTTTGTAAGTAATAATTCATTTATAAAGTATTTGTTACTTTTTGATGTCTACAATATCTTAACACATTTGCTACCTATCTCGGCCATTGGTGAGTCAATATGGGGAAGTTCAACCTTTTATGTGTAAATTCAGGCCTATTTACACATTTGTTATGCAAATTAGACTAATTTATATGCATGTCTATGAATTGTAGTATTATGTACATGTGTTCTGAAGTATAATCTGTGTAATTTGTTGAGTCTCACAGTATATGAACATATTGAAAGAGACATGGATGCGCTGCAGATTTTTTCAAACTCCACAGCACTCAGTAGCAATGTCAGGCTGTTCATGGAGATGCACTGATTGATCTAAACTAGCCAAAAAAAAAAAACTGGTAAAATTCAAAATGGAGTCATCTAAATGTGAGGTTGAGAACAATGTGAAGGCTAATTCCTGCCTATCCTACTCTGTATGTCATACCCTAACAAGTGATACATATCATGAAGCCCTAAAAATAATGTTTCACATTAGTGCTGACATTTCTCCCCCACCATTATTTAACAAAAAAAGGGAGAAAAATTACATACATCCCACTTCACTGCACACATAACAGCATTTACAATAGGAGAGGAAAAAAACATTAATTTTATAAGTAACTATTGCTGTTAACAGTTATAAAAATAGATATGCTTAGAAATTTTTATTTGTTTATTTTATTTCCATTTGTTTACCGGAAATGTTCAAGTGGACCTAAGGTGGCCCATTTTCAAGAGAGGCATGGGTAGAAAAGCTTCACAATTACATTATAAACATAGTGAAATACAATACGAGTACATAATGAATACAATGCAAAATATATGGGAAATACATGAACAGAAATTAATATGCAGCTGTAATTAGGCAATTGACAAGGCTAAAAAGTGAAATTAAAAAGAATAAACATTGGTAAACTATTAGGCCAAACTTCTAGAAGGAGAAAAAGAAAAATGTCCAAGGGTGAGGAAAATGCTGTTGCCTGGCACTTAGAGAACAGAAGCAGGCAAATGTAGGGGAGAGGAAGGCATAATGGGAAGAAGAAATGTTATGCAAGGATATAAACTAAATAACAAAATACCTCCAAACTCCACAATCCATGTACTAAATCCAAAAGAAACTCTTTGCAATAGCAGGTCGGAACCAATAGCAGCTTTATTCACATAAACACACACTGATTTAATGCTTTCTTCCCTACTGAAGGGACTTCTTTAGAACAATGCCATTTCCATAACCCAGTCCTTTTATACAAAACCACACCCAACTAACTAATTGAATAATCACCAATCAACCCAAAATCACATAAGAAATGCACATAAAAAATGCCTAAAATACATATTACATTCACATCAAAACATGACATAAAGACTACTTTCTTGTTGTTATGCATTAAAATACATATAATGGCATTAACCGTGTGGATGTTCACACCATTTAACTTAAAATATTTTTAGGTCTCTGCTATATTCCTTCAGCAATTCCCCATACTGCATCTAAAATTCCCCAGTCTCCTAGAAGAAACAGTTGAATCCTCATGTCCCTTGGACTTAAGCAGATTTTTAAAAGAGCTATCCTTTCTGTAAACAATCACAGGGGCAGACCTCACTCTTTGTGCAATGTGATGATCATATAATAGAATTTCCCAATTATGCCTAAGGATTCCAGCAACTGCCTCAGCGTCCAAATTGAAAGTTGTAATTAAACTAAGCTTCCCATTGGGCTGATCTATTTTAGCTTTCTGCTAAACCTCCAATCTCAAATTGTCTCCATCTGACCTGCCCAAAATAGGCTTGTAAATGCCATCTGTCTGCTTTTTTACTACTTCCTTAGCCACCTTGCTCACCAATCTACTAGGGTATTCCCTCTTTATAAACATTTGGGAAATAAAATCCATCTCTGCCTTGAAAGTATCATCTTCACTCAACATTCTGGCAGCCCTCACGAACTGTCCCTTAATAATGGACTTCTTTTGTAAATAGGGATGCCAGCTATCAAAATCCAAGTATGAATTTTAAAAGGTTGGTTTACGATGAATTCCTGAAACTAATCTACCTTTTCCTTTATCTATCTTCAGACTCACATCCAAATAAGTAATTTGTTCCATACTATAATCAAAGGTAAACTTTAAAAATTCTATTGTACCATTGATGTAATCAAAAAAGATATTTAATAACTCTTCACTGCCATCCCATACAAGAGATATGTCATCCAAAAATTGAGTGTAACAAGAACTATACCCATAAAATTCACTGTTAAAGGCATATTCTTGTTCCCAATGAGACATGACATCATTTGGAAATATGGGGGCACAGGCTGCCCCCGTAGCTACACTAGTGGTCTGCTTGAAATACTGACCCTCAAAATAAGTATAGTTGTTCTTTAGGACAAGCTCCATTAAAACTAACAGCATATTGATAGTGTCCTGATCATGCAAATCTTCTGCAGTATGGAAGGATCTGCAGCTAATGGTGACATTATGGATGGGGAGTCTATTCAAGAGTGTGAGGATATTTGAGACACATATCTCTTTTGCCAGCAAACTTTGCTTTTGTCACAAGCAAAGTTTAAATCCTCGGATTTAGTGATTCTGATGCTGTTCATTTTGTGGATGTGTAAAATGTCCATCAGGGTTGAATCTGGGGATGTATTATATGCCAGGCATAGATCACCTCTCAGTAAACCCGTAGGAGAATGAGTATAGAGGTAGGTTATTAAAGAAATCTACATAGGACAATACATTCATAGCCTGGATTCTCTTGGTGAGGAACCTCTGTGGACATTGCAACTGTTGCATATGCTGGTCAGGTACATGCCAGTGGGGGCACTGTGCTCAGTGATGAGTGTGATAAGGGCTGAGTGTGGTACTATAACTCCATTGGACATGGATGGCATACCCTTACTTATAAATCTGGTGACATAGAATGATTGTTTTACTAACTAGGCTATGTGTTGATAACAGTTCAGTTTGCTGTCTACATGTATTCCCAGATCCCTAACTACTGGGTCAACTCTTAGTGGTATCTTATCGATGGAATAATTAACCTGGGTGGACTTTTTCTCAAAAGGCACTATAATGCACTGCTTGCCATTGGGTTTTAATCTATGGCTTTGGCATCAGTCATTTGTGTTAGACCCTCTTGCAGGATGTTAGTGTCATGTAGGTAATCTGTGATAGCTCCCAGTTTGCAGTTGTCTGCAAACTTGATGATCCAGAGGTCCTTGACATCAGCCTTGCCCTCTGAGAAGTAGATGCTAAACAAGAGCAGGCCTTGTACTGAACCCTGAAGTACTCTGTTGGTGACTGGTCTCTTGGTGGAGGTGGTCTCACAATCCTGACCTCTTGGGTCTTGTCTGTGACACAGCTGGCAATCTAGCAAGTTTTATAGGGATTTATGCCTAGTTCAGTGAGATTGTCAACAATACCTGTATGGGATATTGTATCAAATGTGTTATTCAGGTCTAGGAAGGTGATATGCACCATTTTCCTTTCATACATTGCCTTGGTGACCCTCTCAAAAAAGGCTATCAGGTTAAGTAAGCATGGCCTTCCTTTGACAAAAAAACAAACTTTGATGGTCCAGTGTCTGTGTGTTGCCATTGTCTTTTTTGATCATTTTCTTAATAATTTGTTCCATGGCTTTACATATTAAACTAATCAGGCTAATGGGTGTGTAGTTTCCAGTATTTGAGTCAGTGGATGACCTGCCCTTGTGAAGAGAGAATAACCAGCAGCAAGTGAATGTAACAAAACTCTCCCCCATCTTTTGAATCCAAATCCTTTGACAATCCTTCAAATATAGACAAATATTATTCTGAAGTGTATGTGTATTACTTGGAATTAATATTACATTGTGTATTATACCTCAAAGAGTAATCCTTTTTTTGGGGGGGGGGGTCACTGGTGTGTCAGTCCTGTGTGCCTAGTTCAGTATAGTGCCTAACTTCTACTTTATTTAAAAAAAAAGACACTCAGAATATTATGCTGGTGATTTATATGTATTAAAGTGTATACATGTGAATATGTGTTATATGTGAGTGCGTGATCGTGTGTTAGTGTACTCACATGTGCTTCCTGCCATTCTTTCTGCTGTGTGTTTTCCAGCATTATTACAAAATTATATTACTTGTTTACCACCTCACAATGTTTCTTTATGTATAGGATGTCATTCATCTAGACATTCATAAATCTGCCTTAATCGCCATATGCCATCTGAATGTGTTGTGACAGTGTCTTTTTCTCCCTGTCTGCCCGTACCACACTACCTCATGCCTTATGAGACATTTATTTTTGTCTGTCACTTTATAGGCTGAGAGACAGTTATTTTAGGGATATATATCTGTACTACATCTAAATGATCTATGTGTATGTCCTGACATGCCTGTTATAAAAGACTGAGCATGCTTGTGGTACAGATTTTAATTTGTAAATGTTTACATTTAGTCCACCTTACCTGTGACATGTAAATCATCCATTTTGCCTGCTCATAAACTCCTTGTCTTCAATATATGTGTATTTTGCTGTTATTGCTGCATACATATCTAGACATTTTCTAGTTTAAAAACATAATTTGATGTTATGGATATTTGGTAATGGTATGGTGTACCCTGTTGAGTCTATTATCCTTCAAGCCTACAAGATAAGAAAAGGACACCCTGATTGCAGATAAAGGCATGCTATACAAAGCTGCATATACATATTCTGGCAATGTTTTCCTTATGAATTTTGATTATAGTGTCAGATCACCTGCCTTATAAAATGGATGGGCCAAAGAAGTACTAGAAATACTCAGTGCTGACTAGTCAGTACCTGCCTGTTACCCTGTTGTTACATCAGCACATCCCCCAACCTGAAATTCTTTCAAATATCCATTCAATAAGCATATAACTTACTCAGCAAGATGACCAAAAAAGCTGCTACCAATCTTATGTCCTCTAACGCTGACACTCATTTAATTTATTCATGTATCACAGAGAACCTAAACTTCCATAGCTTCCCCTGTTAGCATTTTAATATCCTCTGTTGAGCACAATTCACAAATACCCAACAAAATCTTTCAAAATTTCTAGCAAACACAGTCTCTATTGCAGGCTATCTAATTCATACAGTATTCATTAGCTCTAAAAATCTGTCAAAGTTTTGGAATGATTAACAACTTTTATTTATGGCTTGAACACAGCATCATCAGGAAGGAATCCAAACAGGACAGTAATGAAATCCAGAAAGGTGCTGCACTCAGCATAACATCGGGCTGGACTTACAAACGTCATAGGGAAGTTAAGGAGACAGAATAGAATTCATCTCCACTGCCTGGCTTCTTTTACCTCATGACTTGGGAACCTAACTTTTGATAAGTAATAAATACGTGATATCATAATCAGAAAATGTAATGCTTTATCAAAATCTGGACCCCATAATATTGTTAATTGAAATCTTTATCCACCCCCAGCTCTGTTAGAAGACCACTGTTAACATTAACATGGCAGCCATGTTAATATATAGAGCAGCAGCACTCCTACAGTGGAGAAGGAAATATAATTTTAGGATGGTGTTTACCTGCTTAGTATGATAGAAATCTCTGTAGTCCATTTTCACTGCAGATCAACAATATCCCTTGCATCTCCATCCAAAGGCTGACTATCCACCTTTAACACAGCAGTGAGCAATGTTTCTGTCCAGCTGGGTTCAATTAATTATGATGAGTTATAAGATGCAAATTGGAAAAAAAAATCTCTCTCTCTCTCTCTATATATATATATATATATATATATATATATATGTATATATATATATATATATATATAAAACCTATTATGAAGTCAAACTGATTTCGATATCGATCTTTATATGTGTATGTATATGTATATATATATAAATATATATATATATATATATATATATATATATATATACACACACACACACACACACACACATGTATATATATATATATATATATATATATATATATATATATATATATATATATATATATACATATATAGATATACACACACACATATATATAGTTCTGAACTGTTTGTAAGTTTCTTGGAGGCCATTGTTTGCTTGGGCTAAAGGGAAGTCTCTGTGTTCATCAGTGGCAGTGATAAACATTGAGCAGCCTGCCTGCCCCTGTGGGAGTGGCTACTGCCTTGAAACTGTAGTTTTATTGGCCATTTTGGGTCAATTCTTAACTCCTTGATCTCCCTCTCTTAAAATCCTCTTTTGTGCGGTTTTGCGCATTTTTGCTCATAGCGCAACATTGGGCAGCGCCGCCTAATTGGGTTTAAACTATTCCTGGCTCCACAAAGTCTGCTCTTCACTTTTTCCCTTAGAACTGCTCTATCTCTCAAATTAAACACCATATTCTCATTCTAAGGCCCCTCACTGGTCCAAATAAGTAATTTTACAAGTTAGCACTAATAAACCATAACCACTACTTACTCTTATACTCTCTATGATTACCTTGTCCCCTATTGGTCCATTTTAATTCAGTTCCCTATATTACTCTAGCATGTCCAAAGGTCAGTCAATGGTTTCCTTTCCAGTCCAGCTGGTGAATCTGGGAATTTTGAGGCAATGTTACAACTGTCTCATGTACACGGACAACCCTCTCCCCCTCCAAACAGGTTCAAATATATGTGAAAGATGCAACCATATAGCCAAACTGGAGGATGAGCTCTCTCATCTCAAAACTGGTGTAACCAGTCAGGAGGAGAAGGTAACCTCACACAACACAATTCCAGTATCACATAGTCCCACCACAACAGCGAACCAAACACATAAAAACACAAAAACATACTTGGAGGCTCTAAATAAAAATCTACCTAAGCAACAGAGACCTCCAAAGCAGACATCCAAGCAAACGCTACCCCAAAACAAAACACGCACAACACATAGCACACAAAGTCAGTGTGCCAAGCAGTCACAGCCCTTAAGGCTGAATAACACACCTGATACTCTTGTAATAGGTGACTCTATTGTCAGACACACTGACGTCACACTCACCAGGCTAAATAAAGAGAAGGTAACAGTGAGCTGTCTGTCAGGCGCTAGGATCCACCACATAACACAAGCACTCAGGTCACTCCAAAGCAAAAACAAATATGACTCAGTCATTGTACATGCTGGCGTGAATGACCTGAGACGTACCTCCATCGACTACATGAAAAGAGACATAGAGGAGCTCTCTGATCATGTAGCCCAGGCCGGTATGACCCTGACCTTGAGCAGCATCTTACCCTCACCTAAAATGATGCCACAGTATAAAGACAAAATGATCGATTTTAACAATTGGCTAAAATGTTGGTGTCATTCAAAGGGGATCCAGTGTCTGTCAGCCTGGGATGACATGCTCGACAAGCCACGTTGCTTAGCTAGGGACGGCTGGCACCTGTCACCCCTGGGCTTTCGGATATTGGCAAAGGCTCTTGCCACCCCCATAGTGCCTTTTTTAGGCAAGGCTCAAAAGTCAAACCCACCTCCATAGACAGCACAAGGAACAAGAAACTAAGGGTAATGCTGCTAAATGCCAGAAGTCTTAACCTCAAGATGCATGCACTCGAAGCTCTCCTCAGTATGGAGAACATTGATATCTGTGCAGTGACAGAAACCTGGTTCAAGGCTCCAGAGAGCACCCCAGCACTACCAGGTTATACCTCATATCATGCTTTTTGGCCCCAAAACCCGGACCTAACCACAAAAGGAGGGAGTTTCCATATTTATCAAGGATATCCACACCTCCAGGTTAGTGGCATTACCGCAGTATCGGAGACCATCCATGTGCAACTGACAGTGGGCAAGACTGCTTTTCAGTTTATAGCATCCTACAGACCACCCTCTCAAAGTCAGGAATCCCACTCGGCTTTCCTGAAAACATTGGAGAACATGAAGATCTCTCCGAACACCATTATATTGGGTGACTTCAGCTACCCAAACATAGACTGGGAGCATTACTCAAGCCCCAGCACCTTAGCCCAAAGGTTCCTGGAATTTATAAACTCAAATGCTATGGAACAACTAGTCACCACTCCCACAAGAGGGGAAAACATACTAGACCTGATCATTACCAACATGGGGACTCTATGCTCCATACCAGAAGTATATTCCTCATTGGTATGATCAGACCATAAATTAATTTCACTGGATATCAACATCCCGACCCCACCCCCAGCCCAGAAAACCACAGTGGAAAACTTCTCAAAAGCAAACTTCACACTTCTCAAAACCGAAGTGGAATCCTTCAAGGCCCCAGGTCCAGTGGAAACTATGGCACAAACTGCAGAATCCTATATAAACGCATTCTACGGACATCTCCAGGAATGCATGGATCATACTATCCCAAACAAAATCAAGACCCAATCATCCAAAGGCAGGCATCCAGTCTGGTGGACCCCAGCCATAAATAAACTGTACAACAGAAGGAGGAAGCTACTACATGATAGAGCAAAATCCCTAAAAGGGAAGGAATCTCTGATCAGTACTAGCAAAAAATTACGATCCCTCATAAAATCCCCCAAGGCCAGCTTCAAGAGAAAAATTGCACAGGACACTAAAGACAATCATAAGGCTTTTTTTCAGTTATGTTAGGAACCTGGGATGCAACTCCCAGACTCGTTCTGAGTTGATTCTAAGCGACAAAAAATGCACTGAACCCACAGACATCGCCAATATCCTGGCAGACAGGTTCAGTGCAAACTTCTCCACCCCCCCCCAAAAGAGCAAGTATCTATCCCGGCAGAGTGCAGCCTCCCAAACATCTCTGATGCTCAGGTGAAGGCCGCCCTCTCCAAAGCAAAAAACACTGCTTCCATGGGACCAGATGGCATCCCGGGTTGTGTCCTACATGAACTCCAAGAAGAACTAATCCCTCAAGTAAAACTGCTGTACAATCTCAGCCTCACTACAGGATATGTGCCCAAAGAATGGCGTACAGCAACAGTGATCCCACTCCACAAAGGTGGCGCC
>NC_056735.1:1699376264-1699441264 GCF_019279795.1 Protopterus annectens
GATATGTACTTTGTTCATGTCTTAATTATTTGTATGCCAGTACCTCAAGGTAAAGTGTTTGCATGTTGATTTTTTTTATTATATCAGCTTAACAAAGAGAAGTTATTACCACAATGGACAATCCTGATTAAGATGTTGTTATTCCCTCTGTCACTTTTTGATACAGCAATTCATCCAGAGAATTGTGTCCCTAGCATTCGACTACCTAAACTTCGATGTTACTTAATATGTGGTCTTCCTGCTCTCTGTTATCAAGTCAAACATGCTGACTAAGGCCACCTATCATAAATAAGGTAAGCATTCACCTAATGTAACAGTAGCTCACCCATGACATATTATGCAGTATTTCAAGTGGAGTCATTTTATCTCTTTAGATACCCAGCACATGTTATTGATCATGATGTGCTATGACTTGATATACACAGACTAAACAATATTTTATATTATTTCATACCCGTCCTTGCAGCTTTCTTTATAACTTCAGCATGTATACTCAGGATGTGATAACTGCGTTGTATCATTCTAAAGGTGTGCAGTTAATGCAGTTAGTACAGTATCACAATGTTAACCTGAATGGAAGTTATATGGTTTATCTGCAAATTTTGCAAACAATGTTTTAGTACCATTCACAAGATATTTTGCTTATGCATGAAGATGTATTATTTTCTGACAATGTGGCTTGTTCACAAACTTTCACAGTTGTTATAACATATTCCAGGCAGCAACACCATTTATCTGCGAAACCCATTAAGGTCATGTATGAGCCTTGGTTTGTGTGCATTGAAACGACTTTAACATACTTTACACTGCTGGTATAATGATGCTATTTTATACAAAGTTATGTTGCATCTGATTTCAAGTGTATTTTACAGCTGATGAAGGGTGTCATGGATTTTTAAGTGGATAACCATGCAAAAATATGATGAAGCAATGTAAAATATTTTCAGAATCAGAATGTCGGTATGTGACTCAACAGTCTCATCTCCTGCCACCTGTGACCAGTCCAATCGCATTAGGTGTTTTAAGGTAGTGAAGGAACTGCTTTATGTTTACTTACTGTTCACTGCTTCTGCTAATTGATAGTACAACTTTGTGAGAGTCATAAATATTCAAGAAACATGGACACAAACCTCTTGCATCAGCCCACTATCAGTAAGCATTTTATGGCCACAAAAACACAGCAGTAACAACACACCACTAACCCCATTGCTTATACTGAGGCTGTAAAGAAAACAATTGCCAAGACCTCCCAGAACCCACTCTAAAAGATCTCAGCATACAGTGAACAAAGCAAAAGCTACTCTTTTTTTAATCACACATACTGCAAATTCTCATAGTTCACCTAAGATGTACCAGGAAATGAGGCCTAAGGCCATAAGGTCCATTGAGCTTGCTTCTACACAGGAAAATATTTTAGTTATAGGTGACTCTATAGTAGGCATACAGACTGCACTATTGTCAAATGGACAATAGGGTTTGCTTTAAGCTGATTGGCTGGTGCCATGCTCTGTGATGTCACAAAGGTCCTATAGTCCCTTAAACTAGACAAATATTATTACAACCTAGTGATAGCCCCTGTGGAAGTGAATGACCTGAGGTACGTGACCCACAGGGATATACATAGAAACATGATGAAACTTAAAATTAATGTCTTATCCTGGGTGGACTTTTTCTCAAAAGGCACTATAATGCACTTCTTGGCATAGAGTTTTAATCTGTGGCTTTGGCAACAGTCATGGTGTTAGACCCTCTTGTAGGATGTTAGTGTTATGTGGGGAATGTATGATAGCTCCCAATTTGCAGTTGTCTGCAAACTTGGTGATCCACAGGTACTTGACATTAGCCTTGCCTTCTGAGAAGTAGATGCTAATGTCTTAGAGGCAGGAAAGGCACTGGTCTTTAGTGGTGCCATGTCTTCACCAAGAATGATGTGTAAATACCAAGTAAACATAACTGGTTTAACAACTAGCATCATTCTGTTGATGGTATCATTCTATGGGGATCTGGTATGTTTTGGCATGGGAAATGGTAGAAAAGGTTTCCAGTTTCATCAGGGGTGGCTTACATCTCTCATTCCAAGACTGCCACATATGGGCTAAAGCCTTTGCTGCCCACTTAGTGCTTTATTTTTAGACAGAGTTCCACCACTGGACATTCCAATGTAGCAAATGTATACTCAAATTCAGACAACATCGTGGTAGCACTGCTCATTGCTAAGTCTAACTAGAAAGGTGACAGAATTTGAGGTCCTTCTACTTCATGAACACATTTATAGGGTTTAATGTCCATCATGCTTTTGGGCCCTTGAGTAATTGTGACAGAATATATGTATTTGTCATAAATACCATCACAACACTGCCACCTCACATCAAATTACCAACAATCCTAACTTTAAGCTTCTGGAGATCCAAATCACTGAAATCCAATGATTACTTCATTGCTAGCTACTGATCACCATCTCTAGCCCCGAAAGGTCATGGAAATAACCTTAATACCACTGAGGGGTTAAGTATCAAACCAAATGACTTTAATTAACCACGTATTGGACAGTATGTAAATAATAGTAATTATATTATGCAATTGCCAACCTGTTAAATTAACAGTTTGGCAAAAAAAATATATATATATATTGTTTAGTTCATTAGCATTACAAACATAATGAATTGTAAACTACTACAAAGGCCTCAGACAAAGTAATTCACCACTCCAGGCAGGTCACTCACCTGGATGTATACCTATAGACTGTGTCCAAAGCTGCACATATCAGTAATTGTATATTCCACATTGGCTATAATGCTAAGTACATATGCATGCTAGTGAACTGTGCATTACAGCTGTATTTAAAGTGTCAACAAAGCAATTTCTCAGAGTAGTAACAATATATAATTGCCAATGTACTCATACTCAGCAGTTACCACATCATATGCACAGCACTTCATCACAAATATAGGCATTCAGAAATAATATGGGTTCAAACTCCCATATCCAACCATGCATGATGCTACGCTCGCATACACTTGACTATGGAAGGCTTAGCAACACTTAATATACATGCACAGGGATCCCAATGTGTCTCAGAAAAGATATGCACATATTACACAACCATCTGTGCATCCTCAAAATGCAACATAACTAGCAGACACCACGTCTAGTAGCATGCATGGTTCACATGTATGAGTCACAGAATTCAAACCACTATCATTTTGCATTCACAATATGATAAAATATGGCTGAACAAAGCAGGTGCACTTTGAGGACCTGTCATATGTTTCACTTTCCAGTGTGTGGCGATTAAGAAACAAGGTTGTTTGTGTGAAACATCTTCTTGGAATATTAGGTCCTCTTTAACCAGGAGATCCTAGAAGGTAAACTAAGGTGAACATATGTGTCTTCATGGATCAGTGTCTAACAGTTGGCACTGCTTTTTGCCAAAATGGGGACAACTGTCTGCACAAATATTCCAGCATGACAGGTAACACTTGCTGTAGATAACAGAAAAAATTCCATATCTTTCACCCATTCTGTGAAAAATTTCCATGCTTATTTAGGAGTGTGAACACTGTTATATTATGTATATACTATGATGAATAAAACATCTTTGTTCACAGGGTCATATAGTATCTCCAAGACATAAATGGCTGTTTGGGCCAAAGAAGAATGCCTATGAAGCTTCTACAGAGGGTATACAGGTCTTAGATCACTGTGGTACAATTGGTGTGTAACTGTGTGGTAAGAGTTTCGCCCTCCTCAATAGAAATTCTCAAGCTTTGTAACAGACCCAAAGACGAGCAAAAATGGCACGTCTGCAACATTGCAGGGATGAGAGGTCACCCCATTGTTATGCACTGCAATGTTGAGGGTGACCATTGTACACTAGTATGAAAGCTTAAGTCTCAGTCCTTAGAAAGTATTTTGCAAGACTTACTGCCAATCTCACACTTCCATTTTATTTTTAAATAATATGGTGTAGTGGATTCTCTCTGGTACAGCTTTATAGGATGTCATTCTGTACAGTATTTGAAACAGTGACTCATGGCATATAATTCAGTCTTCCTGTCATCTGGGTCTCCTCTGGAGCTCCCCTGGACAGTAATTACATGGTAAGAATCAATTTGCTATACTCAGTCATATGAACTGTTTGTGGTCAGGTCTGGAATATTAACTGTTGCTTTGTTACAAGTGATTGCCGAGTTACTTCACACAACATTTTAGATTGTTATAATAGCAATAACTTTATTTGGTCTACTTTAACAATGTTTAAAGCTTAACAATTTATTCCGTGATTACTGCTTTCTTCTTTTATTCATGTTTTTCTGCTACATGGTTACACGGCTGTTAAAATACAGAGTCTGCAGCATCATTCAGGTTAGTTGTAAGTGATTAGTCGCTGAGCTATCATATACTGCAGTTTAGCTTGTTATAACAGTAGTATCTTTATTCGATTTAGTAGCATTAACAGAAATGACTGCAGTGTTCTTTTTTAAGCATGTTCTCCTACTATACAACAGTTAAAACAAACAAAAGACTACAGCATGGTTTAGGTGCAAGAATTGTACATACTAAAAAAGTACAGCATAGAGGCATTCAGCAAAAAAAAAATGCAACCACCTCATATGTTATAAATGGTACTCCTCTTCAGTCAGAGAAAGACATAAGAGACCTGAGTACTTATAAGGTGCAAAGTCTGCAAATTGGTGCAAAGGGCTAAGGCTGTGAGCTGTAGTTCCTGTGGTACAGAGTTTGGTTCCCTCAGTCATCATTTGCATGTGATCATGAGCAGGTCACCTAGCATTTAGGGGCAACTGCAAATATGGGCTAGGCTCCTCAATGGTCTCCTGGTCTTCAAGTCAAGTAAGTACCTATGAATTTATGAACCAAATTACCAAGGGATTATCTTCAAGAGACAAAGAAGTCGTTCTACATGTATATTCTTCCCTTATTAGATTAATGTACAAATCGAAGGTAGTATCAGGCTTCCTCTTAGCTAAGGCTAACAATTTCAATTAGGAAGTTGACAGCATGCTTAATAACTGTTTCTCCCTTATCTCATAAAGTTATTTTGATGAATTAATATGATTCAATATGGTTTAACACTGATATCCGTTAAAATAAATTCTTAACAATGAATATGTGTCAAATCCTTTTGATGTGTAATAGTGTGGAACAAGGCATCTTTAAGGCACAGAATGAGGAAAGGTCCTCATAATAAGTTGAAATGTATGCATGGATTAAGGTCTGAGGCATGTAATATCTCAGTAATTGTCCTTTTGCCTAGGTACACTCATACAGAAGAAACAGAGTTGAGGGGTACTGCCTAAAACTATATGGGCAACGGTCAAACACAGATCTGCATTATTTAGCATCTGTTGGCATTCTTGACATTTATGCAGAGTTTGATATGTAGCATTGCAACAATCTTAATGTTTTTACAGCTCCTCAGTCCTGTGATGTTTATATTTGTGAATGCTTGTTAAAACTAGACATCCGCCTATAAAGAAAGCTACATTAGCCTATTCATGGCAAACATAGAAATAAATAATACTGATTCTTAGTGTGGTAATACTTTGCACAGTTATAAGGACAAGAAAGCCATTCACTTATTATTAGTAGTAGTATATTGTTTTTATTTTGGGGGGGGGGTTAACTGTAGCAGATACATGGAAATGATACTGCATGCTTACATATAAATGCTATTACAGTTTACAGTGGTGCAGCAATTTGTTCTTAATCTGGCGATTGTTTATATTAGGACACACCATCATTGTTTGCACAGGTGTGGGTGTTGCCAGCTTGATGGATACTCCAATGGGGCTGTCAGTTAATGTGATACTTTCTTTCATTGTTATTCTTGACTTCTTGAAAACTCATTCCCTCCAGTATGGCTCTTGTGAGTGTGTGTGCTTTTAACTCCCAGTGGGTGTGACTTGAGCCTTTTAAAAATGATCACCTTACAGTTCAAATAAATGTTCATATCTCTGGAACCTTAAGTGTTACTAGTAAACCGTAAATGGAAAACTATTCAACATAAATTAATCTTTACATTAATGGCATTCATTCTGTTTGATGCTTTAAACTGGATTTCATAAACCAAAATAAAGTATTGAATATTAATTTTGTATAAACAGCTTTTGATATCTCAGTAACCAAGCAAGACACATACTGTCAGCAGGGCTTTCTTCATACAGCTATGAGATTTCATATAAGGTTATGCAGTTCTATCTGTGTTATCTAAATTTTGACACAGTTAGAGAAATATGAAAATTATTACAATACAAATAAACAGTATACAAATAATATTTATATATCTTTAGCTGCATTTGATAGAGGTCAAATATCAATACAATTGTGTATGCCATTATTTATGTTTTAAGATGAAATCTTGTAATAGTTTGTATGTAGCATGGCTTTGGAATTACTAATGCAAATATGAACAAACAATACTTGATGCCTAGAGGCGTTAGTAGGAGGTAACTGCAGAAACGTCTGGAGGCGCACTTGGCTATAGTGAGCTAGGTTAAACTATCAAAAATGGAAATTCTAATGGAGATTACTGATTTGTTATCAGTGAAAGACAACCACACCCACTCAGCAAGGGTACTACCGTCCCTCTTGCATCCCCTGCTGTCCACAGTTTTAAGTACCTTGCAGTCTTTTTACGGGTGTGCCGGGGGGGGGGGTAAGCCCCCTGATGGACATTATGTCATTTTTTAATCTCAATTTTTTAAAAACAGAAACATTTATTTCATAAAAATGAAGAGTTATGTCATTATACGGTCGGCACATTACACCAGGGGTAGTGCTTGCCAGTCAGCATCCCGATGTGTCTTAATGGTTCCCATTCAGAAGCCTGAAACATCATAAGCCTGAAAATCAAAATCCTGAAACCAAAAGCCTGAAAATTCAGAATCCTGAATACTCAAAATCCTGAAAGCCCAAAATCCTGAAAGACCAAAATCCTGAAACTCAAAATCCTGAAAACACAAAATAGACATACTGATGTCATTGTGGCTTTGCTATTGTTAGCCCTGTGGTCTTAGGTCATGCGTTGGGGTCAGGTAAGTGTGCGGTTGGTTTTATTTTAGGGTTAGGGGCGGTTTAAGTGAGTTAGGGTTAGGGCGCAGGTTAGGCATGTATGCAATAGTGACAAATATTGGGGTTAGGGGCGGTTTAAGTGAGTTAGGGTTAGGGTGCGGGTCAGTTGAGTGTGCGATAGTGACGGACCTTAGGGTTAGGGTTAGGGTCAGGGTCAGTTGGTAGAAATTAGTGTCTTTATAGTGACATATTAGCATTATTTGTGTTTTCAGGATTTTGAGTTTCAGGATTTTGGTCTTTCAGGATTTTGGGCTTTCAGGATTTTGAGTTTTCAGGATTCTGAATTTTCAGGCTTTTGGTTTCAGGATTTTGATTTTCAGGCTTATGATGTTTCAGGCTTCTGAATGGGAACCGTCTTAATACAAACGTTCGCACTTTTTCTGATCTTTATGGTTGTCCTGATGTTGCTTTTCTCAGACAGTTTTTTTAAGTAAAAGAAGTAATATGTGTTGTATACCTTGCTAAAATATGGCAAACATTAAATTCACTTAGCAATTATTCTGGTATGAATGTTTTGTCCACATGACAGTAATATGACACATAGAAACATAGCAAATAAGGGATAATATTAGGCAAATGATCATGGGGACCACAAGATGCCTTGTCATAAATGTCTTTAAGTAGACAAACTTAAAAGATCTTCCTACCCTTGTCAGGCACTTAATACTTCTTATTCTCCAAATTGAACAGGGCGTTACATGATTAGGCTGGTGCAAATTTGTGTCTGCCCATCCATTCATCAAGACTAGCCTTAAAAGCTTAAACTGTACTTACTCCATATGCTGAAAAAACACTGTGTTAGGAACCTGTCCCTCCAACTAGTCTTGTTTATGTTTGGGTGTAAGTTTAGGTCACTAATGTGGGTATTTGTAGAAACAATGCAAAGAAATCAGAAATCAAATAAGATCGGGTCTTTCATTGCTGGAAAAGCTAGTCACAGGTCATCTTGGAGCAGCTGGTAGGCTATGTGTATATGGAGAGTCATGATAATCTTTCATAATTGTTGAATGATTTAAGACCTTTAATTTTTCTTGGTTAGAAATTGTTTGGGTCCTTCCAGATGACTGAAGTGACATGAATGTAAATGTGGATATTTGTTAACAGGGGTCCAGAGAAGTAAATACTGTGGGAAGAAATATCCAGGGAATTGTTACGGCTAGGCTTGTATAGGCCCTAGGGCTAATAGCCTAGTACCAACCTATGAACCTATGAACCTATGAGTTACAAGGTTGAGAGTTATGAATCCATGGGACTAGGAAGGTTTTTAAGTGGTGCTGCTGCACTCTGAAAACTAATACTTCCAAGCAGACCCTCACTAATGTAAATGCAGAGAACACTAAGAATTACGGAACTGAAACTCTGAGTACTACTTGACTTGTGCCACAGAAGGACACTGGAGACTTATCTCAGACAGGCCAAATATTCAGTTGCAAGTATGCTCTGAAAATAAGGTTATATACAATGACCTTTGCAACTGCTATATTGAATGATGGGTGTCCAACCAATCTTAATAAGAATGATTGCCACTGCTTAGCAAGAAATTTTCAGACATTACTAGTAAACTAGGGGCCTGGAGGTTTTAAACATGGAGCTGACTCACACAACCATGAAGGATAACAGTCACAGAAATCAGGTTGCAGTAATAACAAGAAGGAGATTTATACACACTGCTGAACTAAACAAAATTACCTTTATAACCTGGGTAGGGCAAGGCTGCACCCAAAAGAGCCCAGGAAAGTCTAAGCTGCATTGCTTTTGTTGGAAATATGAACTTTTTCACCTTTTCTACAGTCTTTAGTTGGAACTGCTGCTCTCCACTCAATAGTGCCTAGCAGTGATCTATATAGATGCTGATATCTCACAGAGTAATTCCCCCTTGTAATCTGTGTAGACACTGATTTCTCACAGTGTGTTTCCCTTACTGACTAGACAGACTTTTTAACTACTAGATCATCTAGTTTGCCCATAGCTGAGAGTTGTGCATCAGGTTCCTTGTGTTACTGATTTGTTAAATATTTTAGTTTCCCTCATTCCTCCCTAGTAGATCAGCAGCTATGGATATGCACTTCTTGACTCTCTCTGTGGCCATTCTGGTTGCGATGGGTATTCTGGGGTATTGTAGCAACTGCTTCATGTACACCAACAACCCACTTATTCTTAACAAAACAAAGTATGCGAGAGGTGTAAATATACTTTAATGCTGGAGGCAAAATTCTCATACAACCAAAACTAATCCTATAGAGGTTGTCAGTGACACTTGCACCATGCCTACTGCACAGGATAAAAACTGTGCACATAAAACTACTTATGCTGAGGTAATTAAAAGTAACCTTCCTAAAACATTAAGACCTCCTGCACAGCATGATCTAAAAAAGGATCCTCAGCCATCACGTAAACACTGTGTTAAAACACCACCCACAGCTACAAAGAGTAACACTGCATCCAGTGCCTCGCTGCTATGCCATTAAGGTAAACCAGTGTACAACTAAATGTCCTGATCATTGGTGATTCTATAAATAGGCATAATGATGTCTGCCTCACCAGACAGAATCTCAGTTAGCTGCCTTTCCATGGCTAGGATCCATCAAGTCACACAGCCACTCAAGTCATTGAACCACAAGTAACAGTATGATTCTGTCATAGTCCACGTAGGTGTTAATGACTTTAGACATACCTCCCTTGACTATATGAAGTGAGACATTATCAACTTGACTAATTATTTGCCTCAGGCAGGTATGAGCCTAGCACTGAGCAGCATACTACCTTCTCCAAGGATGATGCCACGTTACCAACAGAAAATGATTGATTTTAACAATTGGCTTAACTTCAGGTGTCAGTCCAAAGAGTTACACTATTTGATGGCCTGGGAAGAGATGGTTGGCAGACCACGCTACTTTGCCAGGGATGGTCTGCACTTATTCTCTCTAGGCTTTTGGATATTGGCAAAGGCCTTTTCCACCCCTATACTGCCTTTTTAGGCAATGCCAAACTAATAAACATTGTGACTTAACTGAACCTATGAAGGAATATCTAAAGGGGGTATTGCTGAATGATAAAAGTCTTAACAAGAAACACTACTACCTGCAAGCCTTCCTCTCCCATGAGAGTGATCCACACTAATGAATCTCCAGCATATTTATAAGTCAAACAGTACCAGAAGAACATGGTCTAAGGACCTGAGTTTTGTCTGTGACTTAAACAGAACATGCATGTGAAGATGAGTTCATTTATTATCCTTAAGCACAACCTAGACCAGGAGATGGAGAATAGGTAATTTACATAGGGCATGGCACCCACGTCCCTCATGGACAGGGGTAGCTTATAAATTCCTGCCATTCAATGTTCTGTTTGGATACAAGGCATCCTTATTCTTTCAGGAAAACTTGGCTTGGATTAGAAAGCACCCCCCCCCCCGGGTGATTAGCCTAGTAACAGTCTATAAATCTATGAAGCAAAGAAAAGGCAGAATATTACAAAATTAAAAATCCACTGAATCCGAGAGACTACACTGAGGTTCTTACTACTATTTAGGGGTATAGAACCAGAAAATGTTATTGACTGCATCCCATTGCTACTGCCAGAAGACCACAATATTACAGAAAGCTGAAACTCTTCTAACATGAATATCTCTTACATGTTGCCACTGCATGAAAAAATAAGTTTAAAATATGGAGTGGAGTCCATGACCTTGCAATTCATAAACATAGTATGCCATTACATACGTATGCAATTTACAGGTGCAGCTACACATGATGACAATAGTGTGGAATTCACAAACAACACAGTAGTGTGCAATGTTCCACGCATACAGTATACATGTTCATGAAGAGTGTACAAACTGTCAGTGATGTGTGTGGCAGTGTGGTGCACCGATGGATACAATGTTGTGCAATGATGAGCAGGTACTGAAGTAAAACCACAGAAGAATATAAGCTGGTTGCAAAAGATGCACACAGCAGTACACATCTGCAAGATGTAGGTCAATGCCAGTAGAAGTGACACTCAGCTATCAGGATATTTCTTTAGGTTTCACACAATCAGCAACCCGATCATACATGCATGCTGAAGCAACATGACACAGGAGAGATACAGCCTACTACTGGGCACAGGGGGTAACTTGAAAATATTGTATAAATGCATTGGTTGGAAAAACTACAACAGTATCAATCTGTAATCAAATAATAGTCAAAAAGTATTCAGAAAGAATAAACATATTAAAATTTGCCACAATACAGTCCAAACAGCTCTGTGCATTCTTATACATATGGCTGCCCATATATTCCTTAGGTGCTGGGGTTGGGGTCTCTCTGTGGCACAGTTAAGTCTTGCAAATGCAAAATGTAGCTAAATATCTACCCATTGCTATGTGTATACTAGTAGTGGACAATGGCCCCCATACCAAATGCTGTTGTATAGGTGGAATATGTGATTGCCTATGGTACATGATACTAGGTGTCATATGCATTATACTCAGTCAGAAACACTTTGTTCAATTCCTCCCCCCCAGTATAGTGTGATGTTGATTGTCACATGTATGAGTTGTGCACTGTTAATGCCAGGTTATCAGGTTTCATGACTGCATGTACTAAGTGAGAGTAATTGTCCCATGCTTAGTTCACACCATTATCAGTTGTATATGGCACAGCCTCATGCACTAGGTAAGGGCAATTGTCCTCTGCTCACTTGTACCACTGTCAGTGGCACATTGACTGCATATACCAGGGAAGAATAAGTATCCTTTGCTTGCTTTGCTACACAGTCAGAGGCACATTGACTGACTGCGTATTCCAGGTGAGGGTAATTGTCCTGTGTTTGCTTGGCACCACTGTCCATGGTACATTGACTACATATAGCAAGTAAGGGTAATTGTCCTGTTCTTGCTTGGCACTGCTATCAATGCCATGCTGCACAACCATATGTGCTAGAAGTAAGTAGTTGTCTTGTGCATAACTTGTGTCAACTTCAGTGCTATATTTTGTGACTGTCTGTAGTGACAGTTGGGATACCAGGCTGTCTAGTCTACAATATATCAATCGACCATTTGGGGACCCTCCTGTTGGGCACAAAGGTTAGTTAGAGTGAAGTTCAGCAGCTTATGGGGGGTAATATGGTGGAACATCTGTCATCTTCTAGAGAATATAAAGATGCACTAGAACAGGATGGTGACAGCTTTCAGAGAATGGAAGGAGCATTGCATCATTGGCAACATTATTGTAAACTACTCTGCTATGCATGACTGACAGTCTCATTCCACTGCTGCCAACACCATCTCCATCTCCACATCTAGAAATGCCTCAAAACTGCATGTCTCGAGGCACCCCCTCCCCCCTGGCGTTTGGTCCAGTAAGAATACCTCATATGGCACTGAAAACAGCAGCTGGCTTGTTCCAGCCAGGCCACACAATCTGGTTCCACCCCCACTCTGCCTCCTTTGCAGATGTAGAGGAAAACATGGTTCTGGAAGATTTTTTCGTTTTCTTTCTTTTTAATTTTATTGCTTTTGTCTCATGCCTGCCAACCATTAAACCTTAGAGAGGTCATCATCCAGGCAGCCATAAGGGTGCTTTATCATCTGACTAGTATCATGACAATGGCAGCATTTTTCATTTGGGAATCTAAACCCTGCCCCCAGTGATGATGTGAACACTTGCACCACCACAATGGCCACTACACCCTCTCAGTCCATGCATACATGCTCCCCCACATAAGCAAGCTTTGGCTGCTATCACTAGCTTAGGCAACTACCCTCACAGCCCCCCCCCCCCCGAATGATGAGCATCCACTCTCCAGCAGGGCCCTATCATTAGCAAATATCATGCAAGCTGAGCTTGAACCACCATTGCTTCTCCCAGAATGGGCATGTCCATCTCCCTTGATTACACCATTAATCACTCAAGCCAGTAATCTAACTCTGGTCACCTCAGTTGCTGTCAGGGTTTTATCCCTCTATGTTATTGTTGCAGGGTACTCCTGGAGGATGTTTTAGACTGTATAGTTGAATATAAGTGGTATAGTTGAAAATAAGTGGTTAGAAAATCCTTCTATGTGGCCCACCTAATCACAAAAGGGTTTGCATCCAGATCGAAAGAGGTAATTGGGCCCCTCTATGCATCACTCATCAGACACATCATAGAGTACAATGCCCCATTTGGGATGTACCTTACAAGATACCTGCAACAACTGGAAAGACCACAGAAGTACCTCACCAAGAGGATCACTGGCCTCAAGCAGATGCCCTATGCAGCTCTACTGAAGAAATTCCAGCTGTACTCGGTTGCATACCGCCTACTCAGAGGTGATCTCTGCCTGACATACAAGGCCATGTCCAACATAGAAGTGATGGACATGCTCCACCTAAAGAAAACCATATCCCCTCGAGCCACACGCTCCAGGGATCTAAACCTCACCACAACAATAAATAGGATGTGCTGGAGGGATATATTCCTGTCCCAGAGACTTCCCATGCTCTGGAACAAGATTCCAGTCTACATTAGGCAGAGCTCCCCACTAGCCCTCTTCAAGAGAAACCTTGACGAGTGGATGGGAAACAGAAAGTTTACCCCAGGGATCACTTCAATGGCTCTGCTGGACAGAGGCACAGGGAACTAATCTAAGGGGGTGGCGAAAGCCAACACATTCCGACTAGGCTTATAAATGCCTTAGGCTATACCTACCTATGAACCTAAGAACCTATAAGTATAGTTGTATAGTTGTTGAATACTTTTTGAGTAGTATTTGTATACAGATTGATGTTGCTTTATTTTTACATGCCAGTATAGTTATACAAACTTTACATGTTTTACATTTCTGTGCTGTGGTACACTGCATGTCTTCCTTTCCATGATGATAAACTTTACATGTATGACAGAGTGCTTCAATGTGTGGTACCTGAAGAAATATCCTGATGGTTAGCTGTCACTCCTACTGGCATAGGCATATGTTCTGAGTAGGGTTACTGCTGTGTACATACCCTGCACCTTGGAAAGCAGGTTTGTATTCTTTTATAGTGTGCCTCCAGCATTTGTGCACCCCTGTGTGCTATCATTTACACATATGTGCACCACATTGCTTAACAGTATGCTGCTCACACCATGGACAAGACTGTGTACTCTTCATGAATGTACATGTGGATATCAATGGGCACTAGTGCACTGATTACAGACTGAGCACTATTGTCATCATGCCTGATTACATAACTACATTGTCTGTTTAAGAAATAGCATTCTATGTTTATGAATACCATTTATTCATTATTGGCATGTGTTTACCAGGAAAGTTCGAATGAGCAGTGCCTTTTTGTAATGGAGGCCTGTGTAGAAAAACTCCATTATACAGACATCATGAACATCATTTGCATTGTATCAGCATTTACAATCAATTTCATCTATGAACAACAGTTCCATTATTCAGACATACTTGATATCAGTTACATCAATTACAAACAGTTTTGATTAACAATAGCAGTTACATGGTTAAATATGAATTATATATATATATATATATATATATATATATATATATATATATATATATATATATATATATATATATAAATTCCGAGTGGTATGGGCAGTGTAATATTATCAATATGCACACATTGTTAGGTTTTACATAAGAATATTATTGCTATAAAAACTTGTTCAAAATCTAAGACATAGAAAGATAAGATAAAGAGTTAGAGCCCAAAGAAAGGAAGGAGGAGAGAAGGCTCAAGGAAGACGAAGGAGATGAGATGACAAAGGAAGGTATAGTTGTGATAATAGTATGTTATGTTTTCCGCAGCAGAGAATTATGGCATGAACCTTAAAATGTATGCAACTGAGTATCACATCACTGAACACAGACTGCCAAGGAACAAAAAACAAATAATGAAACCAGCATAAAAGATTGAAACAAAATCACAAATAATGAAACTCATTTGGTCTTTTAAGTACAGAAAGGCAGTTTTCTTTAAATCATAAGACTGGTTTTGTTTTGTGGAGTGAGAGCACACTAAAGCCTCCAGATAAAGAACTTCACCTTCTACATCCCTTACTTAATATAATACAATATGATGCATCTCTGCATCAAAAAGTAAATAATAAAATAAAATTATCCCCATCACAGCAGAATACACGTGTGTATGAATGACCCCTGTCATAGGTACACACTCAAACATACGCATACACACAGACACATACTCACATAAATACACATTTTCTGTAACTATATTCACCAAAAACATAGATCCATATGATATACACAGCTGTATACATTTTTTTGGCAAAACATGTCATCAGCAATGAAAAAAGAACACAATTCAGAAAGTGGAAAAACATGCCACAGAAGAAAGGCTTACCATACAACGATATATACCAATACTTTGCTGAAAAAAAGTGATTTTGTCTACATTTTCCTTGCATGGAATTTGCAGAATCTATTTGTTTATTGCTGGGGCCTGGCTTTATATGACTGAGCATGGTTTAGCCTAGTCTAGTTTGACAAAATTGTCAGGTATCACACATAGCTCATGTCATAAACTAGCATATGGGTATAACCAACTTCATGGGTTTATTTTATTGGCCCAGAAGTTAAGAAAGGTAAACTCTTAGTGATTCACACTGTAAAAATTGAACCCTGTTGCCCAAATAAAAGATACAAAGAAAATATACCCTGTCAGTTGCACATACTGAAATACATGGCAATTACTCTTCTAACTTAGAAGAAAGGAAACGGACTCATGTTTCTGTACCTGAATGGTTTTACTTTGAAGATGAGGCTCATGGTTCTTCTTGATTTATACTAGTAATAGTAGAGAGCATATGTGAGCATTTAAGCCACTAGTCATAACTTGTTCTAGCACTGGCTGTATGGAGTTTAAGTAAAACCTTTCAAAGGTAATACAAAGAGAGGGAGAGAAGGGAAACACCTGATTTTGGATACCACTTATATCATCTGCAACACATACGGGAAACATCTTTTTCAAACAATTTAGTCTCTCTTTATGCTGAAATAATTGAGTGACAGCAGCAAGCAAATACATTTTCTCCACTGATACTCTTAATGTGAAGCAGACCTACTTTATGATAAAAGGGAAAGAAGCATTACTGACCTCAGTCTAAAAGCTGCCTCAGTCTAATCCTAATTCTTTTGCATAGTAGCAGTAAATGTAGGTGGTATGTATCTCCACAGACCTCATCTTTGTTCATTTAGTACTAGAAAGGAAAATATACATTATTAGATTTGTATTCCTAGCAGCTCTAAAAATAATTTACTAAAAAGAGAGAGACAGTGAGGGGATAGAAATTGACAGTCAGAGTAAAATAAAAATAAAAACAAAAATAAAAGCCAGAGCTTGAGAATATCCCTATACCTGCTACAAGTTTTTCTCTTCTGAGGGGCAATTCAGCTGTAGACAGAACACCACTGCTCAAGAAACCTAGTTCCTGGTACTAAAAGTAGTGCTGCGTGTGGGTATAAGACCAGGTATATCTACATGATCACCTTCAAAACCCACAGAAGCTCAGGATCCTACCTCACTCTAGAGCCTTTTGGAGCCAGACCACCCAGGTGGTATTTACTGGCAAAAAAATGGTATCCGGGTGACCCATTTACAGACCATGTGCATTATAAAAAGCTGCATGAGGTTGTCATGTGGTGGCACTACCTGCCAAGTGAAGGTTGGGGACTAGGTGTGATGCCAGTCTACTGGCAGTCAGGACATGATCGGATGAAGATAACACAAATAAAACATTTTTTTAAATACATAAAACTGTTTATGACTGCATCTTATTTAAATATTTTCAAGTCAGATCTGTTACCTGGATGCTACTACTTGGGCACATTTTCCATGCTTTTGTTCTATCACTTTATCACTTTCTATTTAGCATTATACATTTTCATAACAAATATAAAAATGAGTACAATGCACATTACAAAGAGACACAAAGGCTACTAGTATACTGATATCATGATGATAACAATAAGCTTTTAGCATGTCTGATGGCATTGCCATAAATAAAATCAAGTTCATTTTCAGTGGTACAGCTGGAAAAGACTTACACTTCTGGACTGGCATCATTACTAAGGAGAAGGTAAGAAAGATGGCCACATATCATGCCCTGAATTACATTGATTTTACTTATCTGAAACAACTGCAAAAGCCTTACATTCCCATGACAGCTTAGATCATCAGGTGCAAGGCTGATGGTTCTTCCAAAGGCCTGGCTTGAAACTTCAGGAATTATTTAATTTGCTTGTCTTGCTCTGTTCCTTTAGAATCATCTACTATTGCTGATTTGGGTAGGTGAGATGAACCAGCTGTTTCAGGAGGTCCCTGAGATAACATATTTTCAGTAAAGTCTGTTGTAAGCTTAGCAAAGTATTTTTACTGGCTCTCAATTAAATTTGTCTTTGTTAAATGCACTATTTTAAATGAACTTATAAAAGTTTTTAGCATGAATTGTTATAATATAATATAATACAGAATAATATAATATAACATGATATAACAATATAATATAATATAATATAACATAACATAACATAATATAGGAAACAAACAAACTGCTTCCGGTATTTTGGTGTACAATAGATATACAAACTGAGGTCAGGTTATAACAAATGGCATCTACAGACAAGCCAACAAGTATTAAACAGCGAAATTATATCCTCAGTCCCAGCACTAACACCCCATTTCCTAAATTATTATTATAGCTTGTTATCAAAAAGATTATTACATTACAAGAGTTATGAAAGGACAATGCATCATCCTATCCATAATGAAAATCTGACTAACTCGGAATCACCAATGGCAAATTCAAACAATAAAAATCAGATCACCTAAATATGTAGTTCAAAAGGATTTCAGTAATGCCTCCTATCTACTCTCTCTACTATGCACATTGGCAGAATTCAGTAGGGTATCTGGACCATCAAACCTTAGTGTGTGTGCGTTGTCAGCAACCTTGATAGATGAAATCACAATGACTGGTTTGATGAAAATTATTTTTTGTTTGTTTATGTCATAAGTGATGGTTTAATAAAGATGTTTCTTGTTTACAATCATACATGTATATAAATGAAAACAAACCACACTGACCTACACAAATAGAAAAAAAGATCTCATGGCACTTGGAACGGTGACATATGCTAGAAAATAAAAGAGTCATGCCACCACCTCAAGACAAAAGCTTAAATAAAAATTCACAGTAATATACACATATAGCATTAGAACAGGCTTGAAGAGGTTTAATAGAAAAAAAACACCACCGGAGAAGGGTAGAGCCAGAAGGTATCCTTTAATACATAAATCTGGTACCTAGACTGTTTGCCTTCAACGGACAACTGATACAAAATGCAACCATCTTAAATACATTTCAAAAAACCCTAAATCATTTTATCACATTCAATTAATGACAATTAATTACAATTAACAACATTTTACGATTTAAACTTAAACACTACTCACATTTGTAGTAGTGTCCTATTCAGCACACACAAAAAGAATGTCTAACTCTCCTAATTAAGATGACTAAACTATACAATCAATTATCAAATTCAAGCCCGCAAAGCCATTTAATTTATAGTCTGAAACTGTTAAGAAACAGAGCAAGAAAGTTGTTCATAAACTCAATAAACTCGTTTTCCTATTTATGAACACAATTATTCTAGAAGACTTGAAGAATGGCAAAAGTGTTATCATCACTAAGATGCGTGAAATAATCAATGCATTGTTTTACCCTTTGCAATAAGAAAAAAATATAGTTCCTATTTAGCCATCTAAACCCTCTCATTTCCCTAATCACAAAGTCCTGCTGTGGATTCAAGACATCACCAGAGAGGACAAATGTGATCTTCACTGCACATCAAAGCCAGGAAAAGAAGCATGAATATTATCTAAAACTGTACTTGCATCCCTGTGATAAGATGAATGTTTTGATTGCAGTACCTATGAAAATATTGGACTATAATGGTAAGATATGGCAGCCCTACAACATTCACTGAGCACTGAGATTTCTATATGACTAGATGTCTATCAGAAATCTGTATCAACAGTGAAAGAGAAAACACATTTACCATCCAAACTGGGGATAAGAACGATTGTGATATTACTCCATCCACCCTGCCAATTTTACAGTAGTCATGATTAGTCCTGACAAAAGGCTGCCTTAGTAGAAATAACAAATGGAATTTATAAACGGTTCTTCAGTCTTTGACATCTGCATTTAAATAAAAAGCTTCATACCAAGGAATCTAGCCTTGAACTTTATCATACTGAAGGCTAACACATGTTTCCAAGCACCATGGATTCCAGGCTGTACTTGATAGGAAATATATAAGGCTCATTAATTTTCAAGAAGATCAATGTGCTATATCTGCCTAATCAATAACATGTTACATGTCCTCTACACTTTATCATGAAGAGGCCGCTCTTTAATTCAGTCAAGCACTTCTGCTTTGAGAAATCATTTCTCTCTGATAGTAAATATAAGCTATGTGACTCTTGTCACATATTTAGTGGCTGTGACCTGTGAAGATATAAACAGGGTTTGATGAATATCTGTCATTTTTGTTCATGTTGAATCTGAATGGCTTATCAGAATCATAAAATGAGCTTAGAAATGTGCTGCCATTGATACTTATGGACAATCCTGCACATCATGTATTAAGAACAATATACCAGTGTCAACATTTTCATTAAGGAATTTATCATCATTAATGAGACAAAGATTTACAGATATTAGATCCACTGCAGCACACATGGTGTCTTGATGTCTGTTCTTGGCTCAGAAGACAAATTCTATATTTTCAGCTAGTCATATGGTAGCTAGTCATAGTCATGTCAAAGGTCATGTAGTGATACAAAGAAACATTGCACCAGCATACTGAAGAAAATAAGCAAGGATTAAATCAGAAACATCCATTGTTCTGATGTAAGGGATGCACAGCTTATACAACAGAAAATCATGTCCAAAAAATGACATGCCTACATAATTATCACTGCAGGCAATGTTGTTGTTGTTGTCTTTCGGCTTTTCCCGGTTAGGGGTCGCCACAGAGGAACTCCGGTCCACTAATGATTGGCAGTATATTTTCATGGTGCCAAGTTGCCAGCTCAACGCCCAACCTTCAACGAAGGCGCGCCCATTCACGCATGTCTTTCGGAATGCAACTCGACCCACGGGGAGGACATGCAGACTCCACACAGAAGGCACTCCCTGCACACTAGCTGAGAATCAAACGGGAGAACCTCTTGCTGTGAGGCAACAACGCTACCACTGCACCACCGCGGATTTTAATAGAGAATTCCATAAAAATTCCTTGCAATTTGTTTTTTTTTTTTTTTTTTTTTTTTTTTTTTTTTTTAGTATAGCCAGACAACAGACCAAACATCAACTTTGGATAGCTATTGCATAATAACATTATTTTTTTCAAATAATGTATTTGCATTTACAATAGATGCTGTCAAAGCCTTTGACAGACTGGACTTTGACTTTCTCTTTATAGGCATGAAAAGGTCAGCATAGAGGGAGGTGTAGTTAGGATGCCAAGCAGTTAACAGCACAAAAATTTTGCTCTGCCTTTGTTCAGTTTTTTTTTCTTTTTGACAGGATTTTTTATATAAAAACTAAAAAATCTGTCTTCAAAACATTGTTTATACAACAATAAATAAAGTACAAAGAAAATACTGCAGGAAAATTATTTTTTGAAGACTTTATATTGATACAATCCTATCAGAAGTATTATGTCTGCCAAGTGCATATCATGAGTCATCTTAAAGCTTCCTTACAGGAAAATGGGTTGAAGAAGGAACTTCAGGCTCTTGTAACCAGTATGCAGGAAATATCAGTGAACACAGTTAAACTGGAGAGTAAAATGGACACTATAAAATAAGAAAATAAGAAACAAATTGACTTAATAAATGAAATAATTAAGAAGCATTCTGACCAAATCACCTGCATACAGTGGTGGCTCATGCTATTGGACTGCAGAGCTACACCCCCCCCCAGCTGTGGAAAGAACATTTTAAAAAATAAAATAAAATATTTATTTTTTTTGTATTCTACATAACATTACTTAGCTCAGCTGTGAGTCCGACCAACTCGCCGACACTCTGTTAAAGTCCCGGAACACCAACTGCACATGTTTGGCAAGTTCCGGGTTAAAAATACAAAAACAAACTAGTTTCTGTAAATCCAGACTGCTGTAAAAGCAGTCCGGATTAAGGAGAGAAGGCATCAGTGTTTGATGCCCAGAAGTCTATGCAGTTTGTAACCGCAGTAAACTGGAAGGAGATCGGACTGCCACATCCGCAGTCACGTAGGTGGCGTGCATGGCTGGATGGCTACTGATTGGTTCTCGTTCTCTTTCCACATTTTGTGCACTGGGAAAAAGAGTATGAGAACCAGTCAGTACAGTAGCAGAATACAGTACTTTGGTTTGTGCTTTGGTCAAATCATCAGACCATGGAGTTAGTAGCTTGCGAACTTGGACAAACAAATCTTCAAATTTTGCACTTCAATACTCTTAGCCAGCTAATATAAAATTGCTCAAAGGTAAACATTAATAATTCTTCAATTTCCATAATATTTGGCTGGTTTCCATACTTTTCGAGCAAAGTACACATTTGCATCACAGTAGTTTTATAATTAGAAGTAATATAACAGCTGTCATATGAATTTAGTATTTTAGCATCCTTGGCCAGGAATTATTAGGTTGAGACATAAGTAAATGCAAGCCAGGAATTATTAGGGAGATGTAAGTAAATGTAAATGCAAAATTAAACATTAATTTTCTTTTGCAGTTTTAATGTAGCTTTTTTTAATCTTATGTTTTGTATATATATTTGAAATGTGGATGTGCATTTCTTAGCAGTTGATGTTATTTTGCATGGATTGTCTGGTTATTTTATTTATTTATATATATATATATATATATATATATATATATATATATATATATATGTGTGTGTGTGTGTGTGTGTGTGTGTGTGTGTGTGTGTGCATGTGTGCATTTCTCTCTTTAACATTTTTCTGCTAAATGACTTACCCCTGGATTCTGCAGGATTAGTGCAGGAGCTCCAGCAGGCAATATGTCTGCCATGCGATCCAGGAATAACCTGTAGGAGTGTGCATGAACGCTCCTGCACTAGTCCTGCACAGACTCAGCCCCCTGTATGCAAATTACCCCATTTGCAGGAGAAATCCATGCAAATGAGGTGAATTTGTGATCCAGGAAGATGGAAACCGGCCGTGCAGGACTAGTGTAATCTGTAGAAATGTACTCCTCCAGTAATGGAGTACATTTCTGCAAATTCCAAAATGGAGCCATGGCAGCTCCAAATAAAGGATGGATATAATTTAGAAAGCATGCCATTGGCCAACTATAAGGCCATTGGCATGGAAAACAGTTGAAAAAAAAAATCAACTTTTATTCTTTTAGCCGATCTCAGCTGTTTAAGCATAGAGCAGTGGCACACAAATGGGATTGGTGGGAAATAAGAAAATAAACCTAAAATAAGCATTCTAACTAAAATCACTATTCTGCCATTATAGTCACTGGCAGGCAGAAGACAACATGGCCAGTGAATAGTGGTTGCTAAGGGGGGAGGCTCAATGTGAGACATGTAACTATGCATTAGCAGGCGATCCCATGCAAATGAGGGGAATGATAGTGCATCCCAGATTTCCCCTGCATGCTAGCCAGCTCCCAACAAAGTAAGAGCAGGAATAGCTTGGTGCAAATCTAGGAGTTAGCTGACATCATGGGGGGTGGGGGGTGTCAGACATACTGCAAGCAGATTGGTGCCCTGTGGCTCAGGTTTGCAAGGGGATGTCTCTGAAGCTGCCTAGCACTCTTTACATTGCCTAAGCGAGTGTGCATGCAGTGCACTGGGTTTTAAAGAAAAAAAAAAGTAAACCAGGAAATAGCAGCTCTGTGCACATTTGAGCACTGTGTTTGTGCGGGCGTGCCACCAGGCTTAAACAGAAAGGCAATGGGAAGGGAAAACAGCAGTAGGAAGGTAATCTAGGAGAACTAGCATAGCTGGCAGGTGAAATGTATCAGAATCAGCCAATTACACAGGCAGCAGACAAGCCCAGCCCAGCCCAGAACACTACTATAAACTATGCAAGCACCTTCCCCTTTCATTTTTCCCATACTCTACACCACCGGTGTATAGAAGCGGGGAAGTTTTAACAAACAAAAACAACAAAATGATAGGGGCTGCAGTAGCTTTCATACATCAACATGTAGAAGAGGCTTAGGGGGGTGGTGAGGATGAGAATGCTGTCGACCAACCCACAGTGAGGAGACGGAGAAGAGTGTACAGACCCAGTGTACCCTACCAGGGGGCTACATGAGCTGGAGAAAGTGGAGCACTGCAGGGTGGACAGGGACCTCCTACAGCAAATTGTTGAGCTGTGCTGGCCATGCGTGATACACAGAACTAACAGAGCGGAACCCATCCCAGTGGATACCAAGGTATGTGCAGGCCTAAGAATACTAGTCACAGGCACCTTCCAAAGGACAACTGGGGATATGATGGGGATCTCACAGGCATCAGCATCCAGGGTACTCCACCAATTCCTGGATGCCATGTCAGAACATGCCGGTGAGCACTTATATTTCCACAACATCCGTGAGGTGTTGGCCAGCAATATGCAACTGTTTCACCAAATAGCAGAATACCCTGAGGTAGTGGGTGCTACAGACTGCATGCACATATGCATCAAAGCACCAAGCAGTGAGCGGTGTAGGCTCTACATCAGTTGCAAGGGCTTCCTCTCCATAAACTTCCAGTTTGTGTGCGATGCCCAGGGCATAATAATGAATGTGTATGCTGCCTGCCCTGGAAGCTATCACGATTCCCACATCTTGCATCTGACACAGCTGTACCACAGATTTGCCAATGGGGACATTCCTTACGGTCATCTAGTGGGGGATTCTGGATAAGCACTGGAGCCGTGGCTGATGACACCCATCAGAAATGCACATACATCCGAACAAGAACTCCATAATGAGGCACGCGCACAGACCAGAATTATAATAGAGCATGTGTTTGGGATGCTCAAGTCATGGTTCTGGTGCCTGGACACATCTGGTGGAGCCTTGCAGTATTCACCAGCTTCATGTACCCAAATTGTCATCGTATGTGCTATGCTACACAATATGATCCTGTGGAAACAGCTGCAGCAGGAACAGCACGGGGCAGGCCCATATAGCCCCCTACCTTTGCCAAGGCCTGCACAGGTACAGAGTGACTTGGGGGAGGAACAACTTGAGCCTGCCCCAGTAGGCTGAAAGAGGTGTGCCCAGTATGCCCTGGCCTTGGCAAAGAGGCAACACATAGCACATACATTGACACAGGAGGGACCCAGGGAATAACACCTCTCTCTGACTCTCACATACAGTAAAAGGGATGCCAAACATGACACTACCTGTGTTCAACCATGTGTAGGGAATGTACTATTTGCATCCGACATAGGCAGCCCTGCAGCACCGCCCTCAATACTGGGACACCCACAAGGAAACTCACTCAACCTACCAATTGCCGAATGGAGTAAAATGTTTTGTTACCTGTATCTATGGTATGGATGTGAGCATGCAAGGCAATCGGGTGGCTGAATCATATACCAGCAGATAGTAGACACCTACAGTGGCACGATGAGATCTGTAACAAATACTGATGTCACCACAGTAGTCAGTACTACACAGGGCGACAAAACCTACTGTAGGAAATGTGCTGGGCCACATGTGTGTCTTTATGACTCACACATGCCAGTCAGGGAGGTTCACATACCCAACAACAGCCTCAGCCAGCAGAACAGGTGTACACAAACACAAACAAAGGCTGTGCCATGGCCTCTGAATAATACCCCCCGCCCAGGCCTACACAGACAGACTACAGCAGGTCAGGCAGAGGGATGTTAGTTCTGAAAGGTAGGAAGTCAGAAACTAATATATAGGTCAATCAAAGCTAAAACCTGTAGTACACTGATATGCCTCTAGTCAGCATGATAGGTTAGAATACAGAATGAAATGGAGTACCTGACATACCAGTACAGTCATAGCAAATGTGTAGAAGTGTCAGGTGTATCCCCAACCCTATGTAGAAATGTAAAAACAGTCAGGTGTGCCTCTCCAATCCTGTGTAAAAATATAGTAACAGTCAGGTGTGCCCCCCACAATCCTGTGTAGAAATGTAGTAACAGACAGGTGTGCCCCCCAATCCTGTGAAGAAATGTAGAAATAGTCAGGTGTGTCCCCCAATCCTGTGTAGAAATGTAGAAACAGTCAGGTCTGTCCCCCCCACAATCCTATGTAGAAATGTAAGACCAGTCAGATGTCCCCCCCCCCAACCCAGAGTAGAAATGTAGTAACAGTCAGTTGTGCCCCCCTCCCACAATCCTGTGTAGGAATGTAGAAACAGTCAGGTGTGCTCCCCCAACCCTATTTAGAAATGTAGTAACAGTCAGGTGTGCCCCTCAAACCTATTTAGAAATGTAGTAATGGTCTGGTGTGCCCCCCCAAGCCAATGTACACACGTCGTAGCAGTCAGGTGTGCCCCCCCACATCCCTATGTAGAAATGTAGTAACATGTATGTGTAGGTATAATATCAGTGGTGCACAGATGCACAGAGGTGGCCTAGGTATCAGGATAGGTTGTAGCATCTGCACAATATGCAGGTATGAGTGTGTTTCATATTGTTTGAGGGTGGTCAGTATGTATGGATGTTGAGGTAAGACCTGGTGGCCATTGCTCACTACTGCTGATGACAGGGACAAGTCCTCACAACTGCAGTGCCAAAGACAATACCCACCAGTATAACACATGCTAGCAGTAAGCCATTGTAAATGTATGGTGGTAATATGTGCCACCATCTTTAAGACTGACATGGCATGGCTGTTGGGCTAGATATACAAGCAGTACACAGGGGAAAGTACCCCAGACATACAGTATATATTTATTCACTGTGAAATGGATACACCCTTGGAATTTTACATACAGGTATGCATCACATTATCTGGTCCTGTAGTAGGTGATACCGGTGTTGTCTTCCCAAACACTTGCAGATCACAAAGGAGGTAGGACTGATGTGTTGGGAAACAGCTGATGTACCTGCACATGCAAGCATAACTGGGATGCCCAATGCATATCTGTGTGTCAGATGCAAGTAGTGTCCATAGCATACATGCACCCAGATCACACAAACACCACCCACAGGTACCTCTCTGGTTCTACCCCTGCTGTGGGGAATGGGTACAATATGACCCCACCTGTATATGGCAATAGCAAAAGAATGCAGCATGCAGTGTAGGTGTCCCATGCAGGTGTGTCACTAGCTGTAGGTAGCACCCTGCCAGCATCCACATCACCTGATCAAGACTGATAGAAGGTATTGGCATGAACTCCTAGCACACCTACCCTGTCACCCCAGGGGAATATACTGTATGGTGGTCTGAGACTGTAGGACTGACAGAATGCAATGGCCTGCCACATCTGGTGTGCATCAACACCTAATGACCCACAGGCCTCTGCCCAGGGCCTGTGTCTCACACATAATGCCAATGCATGTTATGTCATGGACACCCGAATAACAACACAACACACTCCACATAAGCCATATGCAAGGCCATGTGGACAAACCACAGTAACATGTCCACCATGTCCAACTGCATGAACTGTGGACTAACACCAACACACAGCTGTGATGGGGTGATAACCTTAGGGATAGTATCAGAGAATGTATGCATAATGTAAGGGAGAGGATAGAATAACAAAGGAGGGGTGGGAGCATGGGCAGCATGGAATGTGCAAGGTCTGACACAAAGCTGTGTGCACACACTATCCCTGGCTGTAAACACATAAATGGGTGGCTACATACCTGCCCATACACCACAATAGGAGTAATATCCTGACTCATGGCCCCTGCTTCTGGGTAACCAGTGCAAATTTGTATAGCTGTGAGGTATTGCCATAGCAATATAAGGGCATACTGTCATGTTGATTGATGTAGAAGTATGGGATCCTCTGACAGCACTGTACCAAGGTGCTGAACTGGATGCAGAGACCCAGCAGCAAGTGTCTGCAGCTCCCCCTATAGGATGGCATAACCTACCATGAATAGGTAGGTGTCTGCCCACAATACCACACACAGCTGCAGTCACCCCTGCCCCCAAGACATCACTGTGAGCAGGAATGTCCACCTGACAGTACATGAGGACAGCAAACATCACAGTGTATAACAGTACACATGTCAGAATATCTCTGCTAACAGCAGTACAATGTAGCTGAAGCAGCACAGATACAATCACCTACAGTACACACTATCCCCTGCACACTTTGTCCCCATATTGCCAAATGATCGATGGATACCCTGCAGAAACAATTTGCTACCTGTAGGTGTACAACACAAAGGTCTGCACTGAAGTACACACTACCTGGAATAAATCCACACATTCAATACAGAAGGGCATACTGGGTATGCTCACACACTTAGAAGCCCATGTCTGCAAACAACAGTCGAGCAGACATATCTGGCAGTTGCAGATGTTAGTGCAGCCACTTCTCAGTATGCACCACTCATGCTTTGCACACACACTGGATAGGAATACAGACATATATCCAAGGACAACACACTATAATAATCCAAAAGTAGAAGTACATAGATGTGTGGAAGAGAGTGACTGTGACAAGGAGCCATCCATTATGAGGCCTGTCCCACCCAGCACACAGCTAAATGGCAACAACCACATGAGGTTCAGATGTCAGTCACTGTAAATATTAGCTACCAGTATCTGTCAGCATTACAGACTATGTGGTGCAAGTGCTAGCTGAGCAACATGACTGAACAAGTAAGTAGTCATACAGCAGCTGTATACATGCACCTGTGGAATATAACCCTACGTGTGCCCGCATGTGGTGTGTCAACCTCTAGATGAATGGGTTATGGCCCATGCACACACACTGCCCTCCCCATAGCCCTACTATGACAAGTCTGGTGAGGTCATCCACTTTGAAATACACCTTTGGGAAAGTTGTAGCGCATTAATCTCTGTGGCAGGTCCTATAACTGTGCACTGCTGAAGTGTGATGAACTAGTTAGATAGGAGTTCTAATTCCAGACATGGCAACTGTGTGTGGGTCTCTGTGTAGAGAGAAATGCTTTTTAGGCTAGTCACATGCACTACAAATCAAATGCCCTATTTTTGGCAAGGCTGCTGATGTCATTCATTGTGGACTACACCTTTCGGAAAGCTGTAGCCAGTAATTTCCATGGCATGTCCTATATCTGCGTACTGCTGTAATGTGATAAAATAGTTAGGTAGGAATTCTAATCCCAGACATGGCAAGTGTGTGTGTGTGTGTGTGTGTGTGTGTGTGTGTGTGTGTGTGTGTGTGTGTGTGTGTGTGTGTGTGTGTGTGTGTGTGTGTGTGTGTGTCTGTCTGTGTAGAGAGAAATGCTTTCAAGGCTAGTCACATGCACTACAAATCAAATGCCCTACTTTGGCAAGGCTGCTGATGTCATTCATTGTGGAATACACCTTTCAGAAAACTGTAGCCCAGTAATTTCCGTGGCACGTCCTATATCTGCGTACTGCTGTAATGTGATAAAATAGTTAGGTAGGAATTCTAATCCCAGACATGGCAAGTGTGTGTGTGTGTGTGTGTGTGTGTGTGTGTGTGTGTGTGTGTGTGTGTGTGTGTGTGTGTGTGTGTGTGTGTGTGTGTCTCAGTCTGTGCAGAGAGCAATGTTTTTTAGGCTAGTCACACTCATTACAGTTCAAATGCACTATTTTGCCAAGACTGCTGATGTCATCCACTTTGAAATACATCATTGGGAAAGTTGTAGCCCAGTAATGTCTGTGGTGGGTCCTATAACTGCGTACTGCTGTAGTGTGATAAACTAGTTAGGTAGGAGTTCTAATCTCAGACATGACAACTGTGTGTGTGTGTGTGTGTGTGTGTGTGTGTGTGTGTGTGTGTGTGTGTGTGTGTGTGTGTGTGTGTGTGTGTGTGTGTGTGCATGTGTGTGTGTGTCTGTAGACAACAATGCATTTTAGGCTAGTCCTACTCAGTACAATTCAAATGCCCTACTTTGGCAAGGCTGCTGATGTCATTCACTGTGAAATACACCTTTTGGAAAGCTGTAGCCCAGTAATCTCCATGGCACATCCAATAACTGCGTACTACTGTAGTGTGATAAACTAGTTAGGTAGGAGTTATAATCTCCGACATGGCAACTTTGTCTGTGTGTGTGTCTCTCTGCCTGTGTAGAGAGCAATGCTTTGTAGGCTAGTCACACTCACTACAATTCAAATGCCCTACTTTGGCAAGGCTGCTAATGTCATTCACTGTGAAATACACCTTTTGGAAAGCTTTAGCCCAGTAATATCTGTGGTGCATCCTATAACTGTGTACTGCTGTAGTGTGATAAAATAGTTCTGTAGGAGTTCTAATCCTAGACATTGCAACTGTGTGTGTGTGTTTGTGTGTGTGTGTGTGTGTGTGTGTGTGTGTGTGTGTGTGTGTGTGTGTGTGTGTGTGTGTGTGTGTGTGTGTAAGTGTGTCTGTGTGTGTCGGTCTCTGTCTGTGTAGAGAACAAAGGCTAGTCCCACTCACTACAATTCAAAAGCCCTACTTTGGTAAGACTGCTGATGTAAGTCATTGAGAAATACACCATTTGGAAAGCTGTAGCCCAGTAATCTCTGTGGTGCATCCTATAACTGTGTACTGCTGTAGTGTGATAAAATAGGTAGGAGTTCTAATCCCAGACATGGCAAATGTGTGTGTGCGTCTGTTGCTATCTGTGTAGAGAGCAATGCTTTTTAGGCTAGTCACACTCACTACAATTCAAATGCCCTACTTTGGCAAGGCTGCTGATATCATTCACTATGAAATACACCTTTCAGAAAGCTGTAGCTCTGTAATCTCTGTGGCACATCCTATAACTGTGTACTGCTATAGTGTAATAAAATAGATAGGTAGAAGATCTAATCCCAGACATGGCAACTGTGTGTGTGTGTGTGTGTGTGTGTGTGTGTGTGTGTGTGTGTGTGTGTGTGTGTGTGTGTGTCTGTGTAGAGAGCAATGCGTTTTAGGCTAGTCACACTCACTACAATTCTAATGCCCTACTTTGGCAAGGCTGCTGTCATTCACTGTGAAATACATCTTTGGGGAAAGAGTACTCCAGTTATCCTCATGGTCCATCCTATACCAGATTCATGCTGTAGTGTGATATAGAACTCTGGTAGGGGTTCTATTCACACACATGGCAGTTGTGAATACTTTATCTGTGTTTCTATGTCTGTGTAGAGAGCAATGCATTTTAGGCTAGTCACACTCACTACAATTCAAATGCTCTAATTTGGCAATCCTGCTGATGTCATTCACTGTGAAATACACCTTTGGAGAAGGAGTACTCCTGTAATCTCCATGGCATGTCTTCTAACTGCTTAGTGCTGTAGTGTAATAAACTAGTTAGGTAGGAATTCTAATCCCAGACATGACAGGTGTGTGTGTGTGTGTGTGTGTGTGTGTGTGTGTGTGTGTGTGTGTGTGTGTGTGTGTGTGTGTGTGTGTGTGTGTGTGGGTGTGGGTTTATCTGTGTTTGTAATTATCCTGTGGAGAAATGGTTGTGAGTGTGTAACAACTGGACTCAATGTGCAGCGAGTTTTGCAAATTTCTTATATGTTGGCCCTAGTATATATCACAATGTCCACTGTACAGGGATAACAGATGTGAAATAGCCGAGAGGCAGGGGTGCAAATCTATAACCCCCACATGTGACATCAAGGCCAGGCGAACAAAGTGAGCAACCCTAGTATTACCCAGAGAACACTCTCAACCCATGTCTCATACATACACACACTTCCCTAGGCAACAGTCACTATGTTGGCAGTACCCTGCATATTGCCCACTGATAGTAACCATGGTGTGATTGCAGTGGGCTACAGAGGGCATGGCACCCTGTCCATTAGTCCAATAGGCATGTACATGCTGACAGTGCACCTTCTCCATGTTCCTCACTGGACACCTGCAACACCTATGGTGCCATCAAATGTGACCCACAAAGGATATACCATGCCTGAAAAACATGCCCTGTATGGACAGATGCCACTGATTCCAGGGAATACAAGTATCATGCTATCAATATAGGTGCAGGGTCAACCTGCTGTCTATTAACAGTTCCCACCACATGAGGCCACGACTGGCACATCTGATGTTAACAATCTGTGTACACAACATGGGCCAGACACCTCAGGTATAGTTCCACATGTCACTGTACATGCATGAGGGAGGTGTGCAAATCCCAGACACTGTCCATGATATGGACTAAGGAACACATACATGGCAAGCAATGCACAGCATTGGCCACACACAATAATCACCCAGATGACTGGATGGTGAACACAATACCCACCTATGTGGGCAAATCCAAAAACTACACCCGTGAGCCACAATGCAGACCATTGTCATGTGGCCTGATGCCAGGGTATACCCATCACTTAGCCTTGTATAGCCGTCTGGCACAGTTACCCACTACACACCCATGAAGCAATGCATCTATGCATGTCAGTACTGGCTCCCTGTGTCTGTGTGTGTGTTGTATGATGTGTATGACCACATTCACAATCACTAAAACTCCCACTGACATACTGAAGCATGCTGTCTGGTGTCAGACACCTCTGCATACTCTTTGCCCATATAACCTCTGTATGACCCCTGTGGTGCATGTGATACCTGCACAGTAATGTATTCTGACAATCTCACTAGTGATGAATTGTATTCTTGGCCCTGCCAAGTGTGTCAATGTGTGCGCGTCCCTGTGAGAGTGTGGCTGTGTTGATTCTGGCACCTGTTCATGTGGACAGGCAAGTGTACTACACCTACCATATAGCTACCGTATCCCTGTTGCAGATGTCACTCACCATCACATATACGTTTCAAGGGCTCTTCAACATATATCCTATGTGGCGCATCCAATAACTGCATAGACATGTGATAGCAGTACATAGTCATCAGGGGTTTGATATGCTGTACTGGTAGGTGTGTGACACAAGCATGCTTAAGTTTTACTCTCCCACCCCTCCCTGACTTTTCTTTGCCTCTGCCTGCCTCTCTCATTCTCTCTCTGGTGGATGTGGAAACTTACAACTGCATTGCTTAGGAAGCAACATGTGTATTTTAAGTGATGCTCATGATCATCTGATGGCTTCTGCACAAATTGCAGCCCTCCTCTAGCTGATTGCATGTGGAACAGCTGTGGTAACATTCCCATATCCAATTGCATGGAAACACACTCCATTATCTAGGAACATCATGTTGGTGTTGGGCTTTTACAATCACTGCGAGGAGGAACTCGATCTGTTGCTTGGCAAACAGCATCTCACATGGATTGGGGATTTACCTCTAACAATATATACCGTGGAAACAGGGCAACACACAGGAGGGAGAATGTGCCTGACTACAGACTGTAAGTGCTGCTATACTGCATTTGGAGCAAGGTTGGTTTAACAGGGTTTGTGTGGATATGGCTGTCCTACATGTTTTAATACCTGCCATGTCAGTGCTATGTTTCTGAGGAAACCCCCATCTGTAGGGTCATCTGCAGACTGGGCACTGTATAGTGACTTTTGTTTCATGTATTACCCACAGAGCACCTATCTTTGAACTGCAGAAGGTAGTGTGAGGATTGCAGTCTGTAGATGGTGACAGCCATAAGAGTTACTGACTTCATATCCCTCATAGGACATTTGTTGCAACACACCCTGTTACAACCGTAACTGTATGAGGTTATCACAGCAACATGTCAATATTGGCCCTGTGTATTTGTCTCCAGCCACAACTCTGTCAACCTTTGTACGTATGTCATGCAGTAAGAGCTGCATATGTGCTGCACACCATAATTAGTGACATCATATCTGATAACAAGCCAGTGAGATATCAGACTGATGCACATGTTATGTATAGTAGGGGTTATATTTTATGACATAATTTGGACATTCTGTGGTTGTGTGTACAGTACTGAGGTTTGTATACTTATGGTGATTGTCGACAGTATTGTTAATATGTACTTTGGCCTGTGTACAGACTGTGGTAGATGTCATTGTTCTTGGCCCTGTTCTAACTGATGTTACATGCTGCTCTGCTGTATGTTACCCTATCAGCTTACATATTTGTAGGGCCATACTCTCACATGTCCCATACCACAGACAGCCATCGGACCACACTGTGTAGCAGCCCAGTATATGTAGGGCTCATGTGTGAGTGTCACATATGAAGATGGTGTTGAACAGATAGGCCATATACTGTAACATTATGCTAGCTTACCATATGTGGCTGTGGCTGTGTTCACATTGGTTGTGGTTATGCACTTTCACACAGGTGTATCATACTCTGTGCTGTGACATGCCTTTAGAGCCTGCTATATATGCTGGTACATGTGCATTCCCCCATAGGAAATGTAGGCCAATGTTGAGTCAGTCTGCCTCTAGCCTGCACAGTGCTTTGTTACATGCCTAGCGGTTTAGTGTATCTACCCAGTGAGATGTCATGCCCAGATCCTTGCCAGATGCACTGTTGCCGAGCCACTATAACAGTCAAGTATGTCAGACAGAGCAGTGGGATGCTGTGCAGATGTATGTCCATATATAGTGGGTGGTATGTGGCCATGGCACCTCTGTACCAGCAGTTATTATGTGTCAGGACAGACAGGGGTATGTGAATGCATAATCTATGGGGCAAATGTATACCAGTAGTTATGTGTTATACCCATCTACATGGCTGTTGACATCCACATTTTCATGCGTGGTCCACATGTCTTGCACTAAGGGGTTCTATGTATACTTCTGGACTGTCCAGAGTGTGTCAAACTGTCCACATATATTGGCCAATATCTCTTCTGTAGTCCACAGGAGCATTACGTGCTAGCAGTGGTGCTGTACTATAATGTCCTTAAGATGTCTGTCATCAGCCAATGGAGCACATGTTAAAAGCAGATGTGACCTCCCACACACTGTGTCTGTGAAGACAGTCCCTATTGCAGTACAAATAGTCTAGAAATATACCTGCTATACATACCTGACATCCCCTTGCACTATGAAGTTGAGACTATAGGGGCTGAGGTAGGGCTACACTCCATGTTCAGGACATATGGTGAAAATATATGTATAATTATCCAGATATCTGTATATATATATATATATATATATATATATATATATATATATATATATATATATATATGTAGATATGGTTACCTATCATTTCATCGAAAGTTCATTTCATCTAAAGTTCATTTCATCTAAAGTTCATTACATCGAAAAGCATTTGCCCCCTTCCCCAATGTTGTGCGACCCTGGAGTTGATATATATAGTTAGGGGGTGGGGCACAGCCCCACATTGGGGGTGTGGGGAAGCCCACCTAAAATGCTTTTCGAACTTTAGATGAAATGAACTTTCGATGAAATGATAGGTAACCGTAGATATATATATATAGATATATATACACATATACATATCAACATACATAGATGGATATGTATATGTACATAGATATACATGTAAACATTCAGATATATACATATACAGAACAATATATGTCTACACATATACAGACATAGATACATATGCACATATACGTATGGATATCTACATATATATATTTACAGTAGTAGGTATATCAGAATAGATATGTATGCACATATAGTTATATATATCTACATATGTACCAACATAACTAGGCATATCTGTACACATTGGATGTGCATACATATATAGCTATATATACATATATCTATATATACATGTACGTATATCTATATATACATATATATGTGTATATATATATATATATGTTGCACTACACAGATGTGTATACAGACATATGTATGAGTATACATGTGTATGTACATGTTGACATATATAGACCTATTATTTGTATATAACCATATTCCTGTCATGTGTAAACCTCACGGTTGTGTATACCCTCCCAGATGTATCTCACCATATGTATCTGCTATGTGTACTTTATGATAAAACAACATATGTGATGCAACAGTCATATTAATAACAAGGACTGCACAATTTAGGAAGTAAAGGCAATTGTTCAATACTATACAATATGTGTATTGGCAGCTATATTGGTAAAACAATAGCTGTCTTCACAGTGGTTATGGCATAGTGGTTAAGTGTTGTGATGTAGTGTACAGGGTCCTGGGTTCAAGACCTGCAATGGCTATTCATGTTATTGCTCAGCAGAACAAGGACTGTTGGTTACAGAGTGGTTAAGGCAGATTTGAGTGGGTTTGTGTGAAACTAAGCAGTGCTAAGCTATGGGTAAACATACAGGCACTTAACACAATGTAGGCATCTCTTACCAGTGTGCAAATCAGCTCAGCTGTTATATTGCAGCAATGTTGATACTTGCTAAGCATGGCTTAGCCCTAGTAACCAGGTCACACCACCCAATCTGATAACATAGCAGGGTACTCACTTCTGTAATAAGTGTATGTAATGCCATGTGCAATACATGTCATTACAGTAGCAAGGGGTATGTGTGTGTCATGTGTCAGACACAGACATATGTGTGGCCTGTACAGCACTGTTATCAGTGTGAATGTGTTACATACAGGGGTATTAGGTCAGGGTATGTGCTGTCACACTGGCATGTAGTGTATCATGGCAGAACTACTGTTGATAGTGCTTACCCAGGCAAGAGCAGAATGCTAACTGTAGTACTGACAACATGAACACCTGTGGGCATAGCTGGACACTGAGGCCTCCCTGTTGTATCCCTGGTGTGTGAGCTGTGTCACAGTATATACCCCTTTCCGGGTAATGATCTGACATGTGGAATGTAACTGTAGACTACTGTCTGTGCAGCACATTAGTGAGGGCTTCTGGCATGTAGTTATGCCATACATATTGTTGTCAAATGTGTATCTATCACCACACTCATCCTACTGCATAACTACTTGCCAAGCTGATGATTGTCAGTCCCTGTACAGATGTGCAGATGGCAGATATCCAGCTGGGATATGTACAGACAACCTAAGTTTATTGACACTGACATGTCTGCCCAGCTGTGTAAGAACTGGCACATATAGTCTATGTCACCCTGTACACACCACATGCCATGGGTACCACCACTACACTACCACAGTCAACAGAACATGCTTGGGTACAGGTCTCCATCACAGACACTAACCATGTGTTGTAATGCATGTTGCATACATGTCAACTTGATCACCTCAGTGGTCATGCGCAGGAGGCATCTGGAGGATTGTCTGATGCATATCATTCTCAACCTGAGGGTCACCACAGAAGTGACTGTCGATAGATTGCCTGCTGCCACCTGGCAGGTGGCAGGATACCACTGTACACACAACCCCTACACAGCCCATCTCTCACTGTACAATAGCTAGGTACATAGCTATGACCACCTGCAGTGATGCACCCCTGTAGTGACACATGTGTATGTGTGCATGACTGAGTATAGCAGTGTCTGTGTGTTAGCACACCTGTACTTGGGAATTATATGGGGGTATTCACAACCAACACAACACCCATTGCCATAGTCAGTTGTGGCTACTGCTGTGTGGGACAACACATGTACCCTGTTAAGCTCCTCCCCATACTGGCTACATGAGCCTTGCAGTACCAGCACTACAGTGTTTTACACATGGGCTGATAGGCATGGGATACCCATTGTGTTCTAGCATGTGTGTGTAGTTGTGCATGTCTGTATATCTGTAGGGTACAGCATTCTGAGGCCACATACTCCTATTACAATACCCATTGCCACACAGTAGTATGGATAGTTTTGTTGCTGCCCATAGGTAAGGCATGACAATGTAACACCCTACTACGAGTGTGGCATGTGCATTAGATGCATATTCCTGTAGTACCACTGTTGGGATATACTATGGGTTGTATTGCAATCATGGCCAATTTGTGATGGTGGTTATGGCAGAGTGTCATCATAGGTTTCATGGAGTACAATATCCACCCAGTATATGTCCCATGTACCACGTTATGGTTACCCCTGTCACCATCAACCATACAGGTAACTGATACCACAATCCAGGCTAGTTATGCAAGTGCTGTGTGTAGCCTACCTGTAACACATTGGACACATGGTCAAGTTAGTTAGCAGTGATAGGCCGTGGTATCTCAAATGTGCGTCTGCCTGTTATCTGTCTGTTAATGTGTATATGAAGTTATGCCACACTACATATTGATATACACCCATTACATCCCCCATTAGCATACTGTACATGTCTAGGGATGTTCTGCATGTAAAATGTAACCTGAGACTCACCTCACCCTAAATGCTGTGTGGTGTGTGCAATGTCAGCCACACACTTCAGTATCGCTACATAGCTAGGTATGGGTCTAGTCCCACTTTTGCCAAGTAACAGTGTGCGTGTATGTGGATGGGTGTACATCAGGTTGCAGGTTATACACACCTCAGTGGGTCACCTGTCCATGTGGCACACGCAATAACCATTTCAGTAACCTGTGATATGTGTTCAACTGTACCCCAGATATGTCACAGCTATGGTGTCACCACAGTGCCATACTCCGTTGTGGAATATGACTGTAGACCATCCTTGTGCTGACACATGCACAGGCACCTGTCCCTGCATTGACGGTATGGATGACAGGGATGTGGCACAGGTATTATGATATGCACAGGGCATCCTTGTGCTGACACATGTACACCTACAACACAAATGGATAACATTATAGGGACCACAACCAACCAGTGTTACTAGCAGCTATAATGCATCATTGCTGAATGGCTACACTACCTGCCATATATGCATTACACTTTACTCCTTACAACATGTTACACTGCAGTACTGTGGTACACTGCAGTACAGTCACTGTGTGCATCAGAACCATATTAGCCTGTCCCTGCATTGATGGTTTGGATGACAGGGATGTGGCACAGGTATCATCATATGCACAGGGTGTGATGTTGGTTTGCCAGAGGCCGAGGGTGGGCCATACATTTGACACCATGTGTGTGTGGGCAAGGGGTGTATTGCATTGAGCTGGGCATGGTGCGGTGGTGTGTGTAGGAATGGGGTTGACCTAGATGTGTTTGTATAGTGTGTGGGTATGCATGCACACAGTTCTGCCATGTATGGGTACAATTATAAAATAAGGCAGAGTACCAAGATAATGCTGTTTTATTCATTGTGATTGTCTTTCAAGGATGAATGCAAGGCCACAGGATGCCCTGCAGGACCACATGTATGCCTATTTTTCAAAGCACAAAATCAGACTTGCATATTTAAAGTGGGCAATAGGAATTAGCTAATGTTTTGTTATGTTAATGTTTCATGCATGCCTAATTTAAATTTAAAAGCTTTTTTCCTGTTGTTCTAAATGTTAGAATTCTGCACAGTATCTGAGTTATAGCCCTGTGTGGGTGAATGCTAAAGGTCAGTGCATTAACAGTTTTTTTAAGGGATTATAGCAAACAGGTAATATGGCACAATTCTCAAGCATGTTTCTGACTATTTTTAGGACAGGTGCAGATGTGCAGAATGGAGAGAGAGAAGACAGCATATTAAGGCAGGTTGGATAAAGTGCCCTGTCTTACCTAGAAAGTTGGAAAAGTACCACATGATTAAAAAACTGAGGGTGGTGAGAGGGTTGTCAGAGCACAGGCAATGTGAATGACAAATTTTGTCAACAGAGCCCTGGTAAAACAATATCAGGATTGTCTCTTTCTGCAGAAGTGTGTAGAGCTGTTTCCAAGAAAGAAAAAACACCCTAAAACACAGGCCAATATCAAAGAAAATCAAAGGCTTTAGTTAGGTGGACTAGGAGTGTGTAAGGAAGAACACAGGAATCCACGGCATAGGAGTCAGTAAGTTGCCAGGGCAGGTGACCTACTGAATACTGATGGCAGTAGAGTATGGGAACTGTCAGTAAGTTTCTTGGACATGGGGATAAACTGCCACTAGATTCAAGTTGGGGGTAAGGATGGCAATTTGAGACCAAGCATTGATCTGTTTCATAGGGTAACATATGACAGGAAGGGTGACATGGCCAAAAGGATGATGTATCTGGGCTTAAAGGTAGGACTGATGAAAGATCTGGTAATTAAAGAATGATTTGTTTGAAATATGTAATATTTATGGAGATTCAACATGGAATTATGTTATGGAAATAAAATCCAGTATTTATTCCTGAGAATCATTGTGTGCTCAGTAAAGATAGACTACTCACTCCCCAAATCAAGACTGGTGACTTCACAGATATGGGTCACTGTTGCTAAGTGGTTCACATTCCAATAGAAGTCAAAATGTAAAGCTCTAGTGTGAAAGATGGGTCTATGCAATTGTAAGAAGTCTGAGTATTATTATAAGATATGTTGTTGTGCATGTTATGTATAAAAACTGTGAATAACTCTATCAGGGATGCTGTATGTATTAGCACAGAGATGAGGATAACACCAACAGCACTGTAGAGGCAATGCTGGTGTCATTATCAAAACATTAACCTGATAGTGAATGCTCAAAAAATTAAACAACACAGTGCAGAAGAACAGAAAGAAATACTGTAAGCATCATGTTGTTAAACTATGCACAATGATGCACATAAACTTCACGAGACAGTACACAGAATGTTGTGGCAGAAAGCACAGAACCCCCTTATCTTCTATGAGCTGATACAGAACACAGACATCCTGAGCAAGAACATGTTTGTTACAGAGTTCATCATAGCAGTGAGCATGCTGAGTACTTTGGCTAGTCTTGCATATAATCCCTTAAATAGTGCAGGTCAAACTCCATTTGGGAACATCCTTCTTATGGTCTGCATTGGCAAGTTGGCTTGTATGTATTACTTCACATGCAGACAAATCCCCATTCATTGTTAAGGTAGGCACATAGTGGTGAGGCACAGTCTATTACTCTATGACAGTTCTTGTCCTGTAGTTATCAACTGTTCTAACACATCCTTTATGTGTGTCATTGAGTTATAAAAGCTGCGTTTAATAGCTCACCTTGGCTTTGCTCTCTGTGACAGTGTTTTGCATATTGTTCGCATGTATGCTTTTTGTTCCATGGGTTCATAGGTAGGTACTAGGCTACCAGCCCAAGGGCCTACATAAGCCTAGCCAACAAAGTTCCCTGGCTTATGCCACCCAAGAAAGTTATTTTCCTGTGCCACTGTCGAGCAGACACAGAAGTGATCCCCGGGGTGTATTTCCTATTTCACATCCACTCATCAAGATGTTTCTTGAAGAGTGCTAATGAAGACCTTTGCTTGACATAGATGGGTAGCCTGTTCCAGAGTATGGGAAGTCTCTGGGATAAGAATCTATCCCTCCAGCATGTCCTGTTTATTGTGGTGACAAGGTTTAGGTCCCTAGAGCATGTAGCTCGGAGGGATTGTGATTTCTTTAGGTGTAACATGTCCAACAGCTCTGGGTTTGACATAGCTTTATATGTTAGGCTTGTTTGCTTTTATGACTCTGACTCCTTGTTTGCACATCTTGGATTATGTTTGTGGCATACTGGTCTCAAATAATGTTTACCTACTTCATTACTAAATGCATTGTTAACTATAGTAGGGTCAAAATTTATAGTAGTCACCTATATGGGAGACTGATTATAATTGACCATTTCTTTGGAAACGACCTGCAGCAATAAAATAATGTTGGTGTCAAGTCACTGTTGTGATTATTTGAAAAAAAGGAAGGAGAAGTTTGAACAGTCATCATTTTGATCCTTTTGTTTACATTTCTTAGTAAGGTATATCAGTATGATTTAGGGAAATAATTATATGTATATAGCACCCAGTAAGCCAAATATAGAGCACAATGTTGGTGTTTTGTACTTACTTGACTAAGTATCTTGTACAATGAGCAAAATATGATAGGTTTCTTACAAAGAAAATAACAGAGTAACAACATTTAAATTATAAAGATATGTTAGAGTCCTTACTGTAATCATTGTCATATTCACTCCTGTGAGGTGATCTGCTCAGAATTCAAGACACTGCTGTAGCCAGATCTTTTTGAAGCCCTGTGTCTGGAAGACATAGCACATGGGGCTGACATCAACTCTATTAGCATGCCCATAAAGTTAAATATAAATACAAGAAAAGAGGGATCATTTTGTGACACAGCATCTGTCTTAAGTTAACAAACAAGACACAGCCAATGGTTTATACCTTGAGCATCACTGTGAAATTCTTAGGCATCACTAGGTGAATTTAAGAGTGATAAATACAAACACAGAATAATGTCAGTCAAGCGTCCAGAAAATAAGTTGATCACAAGCTTGATATTCAGCCCTGCAAACTCATGAGCAGTATCCCCTGCATACATGTGTTTCAACACTGTGTGGGGGAGGCAGATATCTAATTTCAGTTTATCAAAACTTCTATTAGTAATTATCTATCTGTCAGAATTTAGTTTATACTACACATTACTTCAATGGGAAATGGCTATTTCTTTAGAGTTTGGAAAACTCTACAGCAACAGCAAGCATTGTTAAAGTAGATACCTATAAACAGATGGTAACCAGGAGATTAATATTGTGATAATGTACAAGACATGCACGGAACAGCATTTATGGGATGCTAGAACTGACCTTTTCTGCTGTCATTTCCATCCTGTTAAAACTATTCATACTCAATCCTACAGTGCCAGTTGTGTCAGAAAGTGTGATACAGAGGTTTCTAATTCTCCCCATTTTGAAATATCCTGTTATAATAAAAATGTAATATTCATCTTTTGAGAACGTGTTTCTGTGCATTCTATAAATGTACATTTAATTATACATTATTGCATATGCTTATGATTTAACTACCTTATCCTGACAATATGAGGATCTGGGTTTACAATATTATCCATGTCCTTGCAAGTGACACTGGGGAGGCATTCAGTTTCTCCAAAGTTGTATACCAGTAAATAAAGAAAACTGACCCTTCTCTATGCTTATGTTAGCTGAACAAAGGGCCTCATTGCAGCTCTTCTGGTGGTATTTACACTATTAAATCCCCTGCCATATTTACAATCTAGAGAGGTATGGAAATCTTCCTTGAAGTGTACATGTGCTCATTTCTCAAAACCAAACTGTGAATTGAGTTAACCAGTGCAATGTATGTTCAGTGAAGCTGATGGCATTGTTTCAGCTTGGTTGTCAATGGGCATTTTTGGGAAGCAAGATCAAGACAATTTGCCAAACCTAATGGTTACATACATATACACTACACATAGGTGGTGCTTTTCCTTTATCATGATCATATTGGATTAATCAGCAACAATTTTGTCAGATAGAAAATTATTCAAAACTGCTCCTCTTAATCACCGTAGTGCAGTCCTGCAGTTGGTATATTTAAGTATGGGAGGACAAATCCTCATACATGACATTAGGGAAGCAGAGTTTCCTGTTCAGAAGAGCCTGAGTTGTACCACTTTGAAGGAACACATTTTACTAAGTTGTTCCACTACGTGGAATTGCTCCTGATTTTTTTTTCTATCAGTGTGGACTGTTACTTTTTGCATTTGATGTGTAATGGCACTTTCCATATGGTAGCTAATTTTTTTTTTGTGAATTTAACACATAAGGTTAGATCATAAACAACCCTTATTGAAAACCTTAAGCAAATGCCAAAAAAAAAAAAAAAGATATGAACATGTAGCCTGACACGATGGTATAAAGGCCTGATAGAGTCCAAGGTGACCCATGTTCATTTAGTGGTACAGGCACTTGGGAAGCTGGACAAGGTAGATTGGCTTGAGCAGCTTACACCAGTTCATTAGACATGGAAAGGGAAGAGGTTAGCTAGTCCACCATATTAGTCACACCTATGGGTGAATGGGCAATCACTCATGGAAGAGGACAGGACAGGCACATGCTGTTAAATAGAGCATTTTACACTAAGTCAGGGAGGATGCAGATGGGAGCATGCACATTATTCCCTGCACAGGAAGCCAGTATAAGTTTGCCTGTAGAAAGGGCATAGGAAGGATGGGTTAGGGACCTCTATGTGACCAGTACACTGGTCCACATTCTAATGCCTGACTCTTGCCTCAAGGGGAAACAAATGTGTCAATTACCCTATGAATGGGAATCTAATGAGCTGTGGAGGGCTTTTACTAAGTTCAGGAATACCTGGCTCATACCTTAGGAGGAAGGAATGAGTTAGTGGGCACAGGTATTGGAACCAAGGTCATCAGCAGGATAAGAAAAAGAATAAAACCTGTATTACAGCTATTAAATCTACACTTGGAATGCTTCCAGTTTTCAGTAGTTTGACTTTAAAACCACATTGTCATCTCAGTGACACACCTAGTAGAAATTTTAATAAGACAAAATGTGTTTTATCAAATTGTTAGAAAGATTTTAAACATGAAATATCAGGCATCTTGGCATAGAATGGAGGGTCATTATAATTATAGGAGGCCAATGCTGAACACAGAGGTACAGATAAACTCAGTGTGTTATGAATCTTCAAGGAATTTGGCAAAGTCAGCCCTCCACCCTTGTTATTCTTCAAACATTTTATTAACATTTAAAACTACTTGAATGGGTGGTGCAGTGGTGCAGCGGTTAATGTTGTCACCTCACAGCAAGAGGTACTCTGGTTTGATTCTTGGTTGGAGTGCCTTCTGTGCGGAGTCTGCATATCCTTCCTACATTTGTGTGTGTTTCCTCCAAGTACTCCGTTTTCCTCCCACATTCCAAAGACATACGTTGAAGTGTTCCTCCGTGGGTCTCCTCTGAAAATAGGTGCTGTCCTAGTTGGACTTTCCTGGTCAACCAAAAAATAAATAAATTAGAGAGTTGCAAAAATCTAGTATATTGCATTTGGGAGAAACAATGCAAGAAAATATTAATGATTAAAGTAGCTACTATTTGTTATTCGATACGTCTAAACTATTGCTAAAAAGTAATGAAAAATTAATGAAGCTAAATGCAAAACACTTCCTTCAATATCCTTGGGTTCATTTAATGATGAAAAAAGAAGTAAAATTTGAGTTTGATTCAAACCTTATACTTCATAACTGGAGATAACATATAAGGAGTTTGATCAGAGAACTGAATTCAAGAAGACTTGGAGCAGTGCATATGAGGGCTTTATGCAAAGATGTCTTTGTTGCCCTGATCTGCTTACAGAGCCACACACCTCTATAATGCATTTTCTAAAGAGGGAGTAGGACTTGAGATACAACATGGAATTCCATCTATGAAAAGTACCCCAGACTGACCAACTATGCCATGAGCAGGTAATGTGATTCCACAAAATTCAGTTCTAATGAATCAGATTATTCATTCATGGCAGTTTCTGTAACAGTGTGAGCAGAGTCTAATAATATCAAAATGCTACAACACATATAAAACTGCCTGATCTGCTGAGAACATAAAGAAACAAAGAGGTGTTTCAGTGCCTGGATATGTCATTCTAACATTCATATACTGTGTCATGCCCAGGGCATGAAAGGGTACCCCAGAAGCAGTTTGTGTCACATATGGGATGTCCTAGCTAACCATTAAAGATGTGAGAGCATACTACATCTTGTCTGAAACATGCAAGTGTTAACCAGAAAGCAGCATGCTAACACATTCTCCACAAATGTTGGAGTATGCTAGGTGTATGGTGGTCAACTTGTTATACACCAAAGTGTCCTGGTAGCTGCAGTCATGGACACAGCAACAGAGTGACAATCCAGATGTGAAATAACAACCTGATGATGATTTAGTAGTGGACAAAGACAGGAAATCAGATATACCAGTTATGCATCCTGGCAAGCAGAGGCATAGCAGAGCATGCCCTGTGCAAAAAACTATTTTATACATTGTAATATGAGTAGTTATGTCCAAAACAGCTTCACTATTCCACATTGCAGTGTCATGATTCACTACTTCACGGGCTATTGCAGCAGGATATATCAGATGGGTATGATAGTATCATTCACATTGTGTGGATGTTAATAAAGACTGTGTGTTGTGAGGGAAAGAATAACTATTATTACTGTGATATACATCATGTAAGCTGCTACTGCTCTGGAATCTTCTGTCAAAATAAGTATAAGACAACATCAGCACTGCAGCCGCCATTGCTCTAATTTCTTTTTTATAGCCCTGAAGATGTTTTGATTAACACCATTAGAGCATAGCACTCTGCTAAAGTCAGCAGAGTCACTATGTCAAACAGTGGAACCTCTTAGCCATCAAACTAACACTCCCAGTCATTCAGACATCAGAAGCCTGTTTGTGCTGTTTATGTTGACCATATGTGTGTCTCCAGATTAGTCATAAGTATACTATTGTAAATGAAACTGCAAACCCTTCTCGTGAGAAAATGTTTTTCTTATCTACAAAAAATACTTAATCCACAAGGTTAGCAGTTCAAACGCTGTTAATCCTAAATCCTAAGAAACTTGCAGTGCAGTCATTTACACTGTGTTCTAGCATAACAAAATTAATTTGCCACAGTTAAATGGCATTACTTTCACAGACTAACACCATACACACTTTAATATTCTAGTTTCTTTTTGAAATACATTCATCTCAATAACTCTGACAAGAAAAAGGACACATAATAACATAAGAAGTGTAATAAGTTATTATTTTCTCACCTATCTTTAAACCAATGCCATGAATTCAGAATTAGATTCACAGAGCCTTGCGTATGAAAGGTGGCAAGCATTGTGGGTACTTTTATCAGCTGTGTTTTAAATTTTTGACAGCAATATCATAATATTTGTTGAACCCCATTTCAGATGCTAAGGGTTAAATAAGGAGTAGTTAATCAGACCGACAGAAACTTGTAAAACATAACAAACAAACCAGATGTCTTAACAGCTGGTTACTCAACAGCCCGATTAATCATACCATATCTTAATGTGTTTGAACATTTCACAGTTTTGAAGGAAAAAAGGTCCTCAAATACACTTTTGGAAACATTAGGTAATTAATGTTTTGCAGAGAAAATGCATGCTTTTATGTATTTCCTGTTTGGATTTCAGGGAAAAGTCTCTTCTCTTAGATATATTGCTATTTGAACTAGTAATTCACAGGAGAGCACTAAACTGCAATTAAATACTTTGTAAAAAAAGTGTTTCTGCAACACATCTATAATGGCCTTTGAATAAGTAATTGCAGTTTTGACATGGTACAAAACTGACACCTTCAACTAGGATTTAATTTTGACTTATTACAGCATTAGAAAAACACATGATGTAGCCATTTTGTTTGCAGAGAGTGAAAAAAATCATAAAACCCTCTTTTTATTAGCTGTTGCTTGATTTGATCCTGGAACTTCAGCAGCAAGCTTCTAAATCAATGTATACAGCTGTTGTTGCTTCTTTCTGCTCAGCAGGTGTATTGCCCAATGTGCCTGCCATATCCCCTGTTCACATAACAAATAATAATGTCTTACACATACCAGCCATCCATCACAGTTATAGCCAGCCCCACTGAGGCCTGCTCTCGCAAGATAGATTTTTTTGTATACAGTACAGAAACACAGTCTATGGCTTATTAGTCACACTTTCTGGGCTTTTTCTAATTGAATAACCTTTGGCTCTAGTGGCAAAACACAGTGTTTATTTGTGCTCAAAACAATAGACATATTGTGGTTGATGAAATCAATTAGTCTTCGTAGCAGCGAGGGTCCACATCTGGTGCAATTTAAAGAAGTGTAAAGGAACATTAGAGGCCCCGACCTTGAGTTTTCATTTCAGCAGGTGACAGAGGGGTATTAAGGCCTAATATACTGCAAGTGCATAACTACTACCATACACTGATTTGTTTTGTCAGGAGAACAAACTACAACTGAAGAAACCAGATATCCTGTAAGGTAGTCAAAGCACAATAAGGAGGCCATTCAGACTTGAAAAAAAAAAACAGTCAAAACCAGTGACAAACTGCTTGTGCAAACACTGACACAGGCCTTTTAAAGTTGAAATGTATATAGTGCTTTGCTGTCTTAAATACTTTTTATGAAAGGACTGACAAACATCAGCATAACTAGTTTTTCCGTGGGATGTGAGCCTGTCTGGCATACTGCAAAGAAAAAGGTGCTTGTATAGTAAACACATTCAGTCTTACACTGCAATACTCAGAACATTTGAAAAGAAGTGTGCAAGAATAGTTCTATGAAACAGAAATTCTTCATTATGCCATGATATTTTAGGAAGTGCATTTTACAAATGACTGAACAGTTTAATACAGTATTCTGTACTTCCTACTTTTATAAAATAATTGTGGAACAATAACTAGAATTTAAAAGTTCTTTAGCAGTGTTATATACTTCTTGTAGGATTAGATAATCTCAGACATTTACACAGCCTCACAGTGAAATGGATACTGTTGTTTACTCACAGCATTTGCCTCTGGTTAGAATCCCAGCTGCAATGCCTTTTGCCCAGTTTACATATTGCCCTTGTATCTATATGCATTTCCACAAGGCCTACAGTTTCTTCCCACCTCAAAAACACATGGTAGGTAGAATGTTGAGATCTAAATTGCCATTAGCAGTGTGTCTGTGTGTGTGTGTGTGTGTGTGTGTGTGTGTGTCCTGTGATGACCTGGCTTCGCATCTTGAACTGCCTTTTTGTCATATGCCTCTTTACTTCCTGAGATAGATGCTATCCCTCCATAATCCTGTACTGATCAGGTGAGAAATAAAAATGTTATGTCTGATATTGTGAGATGCAATGCTATATTTTAATGAAGTTCACTATTCCAAAAGATGAACACTGGAAGAACACTGTGCTCTATGATGTAGTGAATGCTAAGTGTGCCAAAAATGTCCCCCCCAGAACATTGCTTGCCATAACATTTCAGAATTTGTAAATCTCCTGCATGCTTTACCCGTTAAACTGCTTCGTTTTGTAAATTTGTTTGGATGTAGAGTGTTAAAGCAATGCCACTATTAGTTGTGAATTTTATAAATTGTATTAAATATACATTACCATTCCATCCTGCCCTTACTACCTTCCCCAGTAAAAAGAGTCTACGTGACTGAAATGTAAACCATGCTGCATTCCTACCCATTAATAAACAGCTGGCATGCTCCAAACATTTTCAGGAATATGTTTCATGTCTGCTCTGTGATTCTTAATAGTTATATATTGCTGTGTTTGAACACTTTTATGAATTCTTTAGAGAAGAACATCTACCTTCTTTCATTATTTGCAGATGTGAATTACTCATGCCATTCTTTATGTCAAAGACAGTAAAGAACAAGACAAAAAAGAGCAATTGCATTGAATCTTGTATAACGGAGATTATACAACAAATTAATAAAAAACTCAAAAAAATATCTTTGGTTTAGTAAGATTGAGTGGCCTTCATTCACACATCATTATTACTGTTACAAACATTCCATTGGAGAATCCTTGAAAGTACAAGAGGCTTGATGCTCTCAGAGCTGTGCCAAGATGCATCATCATATCAGGCATCACTTTCACTGAGCTCTGCAATGCAAAGAGAAGCAAATTCCAGGTAACGAGTCTTATGCATACTCAGTGCATTCGCCTCAGTAGTATTAGTGGTGTAAACAATGCAATAATATGATATGACATGAAACGATACATTCACACACACACACACACACACACACACACACACACACACACACACACACACACACACACACACACACACACACACACACACACACACACACACACACACACACACACACACACACACACACACACGCACACACACACATTATGTACATATGTGTCTGTATATATATATATATATATATGTATATATATATATATATATATATATATATATATATATATATGTATGTATACATACACACACACACATATATATATATTATATATATATGTATTTGTGTGTGTGTGCGTGTGTGTGCGTGTGTGTGCGTGTGTGTGTGTGTGTGTGTGTATATATATAAATATATATATATATATATATATATATATATATATATATATATATATATGTATATATACATACATTTATTTGTTTTACCATTTGTTTGTATGTTTCTATGTGAGTAGTTTTGCTCTCTTAGAGGGAGTTTTCTTCTGCGTGGTGGACAGGGATGTCATCACTGTGGCTTGTAAAGTTAGAAAGGTGGTCTAGGTTAAGCCCTAGGTACTTTTGTTCCTTAACAATGGAAATTATTTTTTTTTCATTTAGATCATGAAAGAGTAAACTTGTTAAAGAGCATAGCTTCTTTGCAGTTGAAAATATCATTACTTTAGTTTTAGTAAGTTTAATCGAAGGCCTGATTGATTTGAGCCAATTAAAAAAACTGATGTGAGATTATAAGCAGTGTCAGTGGTGCAACAGTTGTACACTCACATTTGGTGCAGAAATCAGTAGGTTCAGTTCCAACACCAGATTGATCAATTGCTGACACTGAAGTGCGGCAAAAAGGTGGTGATACACTTCTGAGTGTGTCATCCTTTGGAGGATATGTTAAGCTAAGGCCCCATCTGCTTGAATTGGTGGTAGCTGAAATGGGTGAAAAAAATCCCATAGCATCTATTGAAAAGAATAGGGGAATCTCTACCCTGGACAAATTTCTCTAGTAGTATAAATATCACCTGGGATCTCCTCTGAAATAAGGCTACCAGCCCAGTGGGATTAACCTGGTTAATAAAAAATAATTTAAATATTGTATATTTGTTTGGAGGGTATAAATATTTTTACTGGTGGAGGTCCAGTGTGATATATATATATATATATATATATATATATATATATATATATATATATATATATATATATATATATATACAGAGAGAACAGGAGAGAGGTCTAGAAATGATCCTTGTGTTCATATTAAGTATGGCTGAATTTGAGAAGGTATTATTAGAGAAGGCATTGCTAAATACTTCCGTACATATTTTATATGTGGTGTGAGTGCATTTTATATATATATATATATATATATATATATATATATATATATATATATATATATATATATATATATATATATATATATATATATATATATATATATATATATATATATATATATATATATATATATATATATATATATATATATATATATATATTTATATACACACACACACACACACAAACACAAAAAAACACATACACATTTTATATATATATATATATATATATATATATATATATATATATATACATAGATATAGATATATTATATATATGGATCGTTTTCAGAAACATGAAATTTATATCGGCGAGATGATATGATCAAATTTCTGCAACTCGAACATTAAAAAAACCCATAAAAATCTATCTTTTTTTATAGTTTTGCAGTGGGGGCAAGCCCCCACCCTGCACCCCACACACCCTGCTAATTATATATAGCACCTGAGATTGCACTACATTGAGGAAAAAGGTAAATTTACCGATCCTCACTGTACTGCTGTCTCCATTCAAAAGCTTCAGGTTTTCAGAAATTCAATCATATCGTCTCGCCACCACAAATACATACACAAACATAGAGAGACAAATAGGTACATAGGTAAATAGATAGAGATGGGTGCATTAAATTTTATAATAACACCCAAACATCGAAGTTCACAAAGTCAAGAAAACGGTTGACTTTGCTAACATCTATCTGCTACTAGGCATGCACCAAGCAACAATCTCAGGGCATGCAAAAGATACATTAAAACATACAATAGAACATGATTTTTTTTCCAAGGGGGGGACTCATCTACACCTCCACATCACCTTGGAAATTATATATACTTCAAGCGCACACAATGTTGGGAGGGGCATATTTTCCTACCCCAAGAAAATGTGCAGTCTCATACATTGGTTGACTATCTGTTTAGTTGACCAAATCTTATCAGCTAAACAGATATCGGTCAACTATACAGACAACAAAATTCAGTTTCACTTCATAAACACAAATTGCTAAAATATCGAATTTCAGAAATTCATGTCTATGAAGTCGAAACTTCAAAATAATGAAAGTGCATAAGCGTGAATAGGACTATGTCAAATTTGCACTTATGCATGTACGTTATGTTGCAGAAGTGTTTGGCTGGGAGGGTGTCTGCAGTTTAAGGTGAGTGAGTATGCGTGAGTGTTTTTCTAACTTGTATGAGTGAGTTATGGTAGGGAGGTGGAGGTATGATTGTGTGTGTTGGCTGTGTATGATTATTTTTTTCTTTACTGTTTGTGCGATCTCTGAATTAGTATATGTAAGTAGGGGGTGTGGGGGGGTGCAGGGGGGCTTGTCCCCTGCATTTCTGTAGTGTAGGTGTGTGTCTGTGTGGTGTTTTGCTGTATTTCATTGTTTTTTGGTGTGAGTGTTATGGTTTGTGTGTTGTTTGCTGTATTGTGTATGTTTGATGTTTTGGTATCGTGATCGTGAAGTGTCCGTGTTGTGATGGTTTCGGCTTTATACTGTCAAAATGCTGAAATTTGATATTTCAGCATTTCAGCAATATAAAGTGAAACCATATATATATATATATATATATATATATATATATATATATATATATATATATCACAATGCAGTAATATATATTCCATATACTACTATTACTTTCTAAATGTGCAATAGTCAGGAGTGAGTCACCACACCATACAAGTACAATATGAACATCAGAATATGTCATGCTACAACTGATGAAGTACAATATTCTAAGCAATCACAGTGTGAAGTCATAGTCTTGCAATACCTACTAGTATAATATTGGGGCTATATTATATATTTGAAGCTTCAAAATTTAGAACCTCATATGTTCGACAACATATGAGCGAAACTTGAACCCTCAAATATATAATAAAAAAAAAAAAACCTTACCCTAACGCCCTGATCAGGGGGGTAAGCCTCCATGCAACCCCACACCCCCCTACTTAAATATACCAACTTCAGTGCATAAAAGGGAAATTTTCCCATTATGTGCGTATGGAGCCATTGTCTTTCACCTTCAAACTTTTCAAAGTTTGATCATATGGTGTTGACCATATGACATTCGAACTTTGAAACGTTTGGCAATTTAATAGGGACCCCAATATGGTCTAATGTCTTCCTGTCCAGTTGTGGTAATTTATTGTATTGTTAATATTTTAATTATTACGGCATGTGCATTAGTCTTACTGTCATTCATACTATGTATTCATTCTTATGTCTTGCACGGCGACCAAAGCAACATCATTTTGTTCAGTTTGCACTGCTGTGTATCATTTAAATTCCATCTGATAACATTGGCCTAGGTAGTTTTGATTAAAGGAATTTTAAAATAATTAAAAAATTTCAGAATAATTTCCCTGATGATCTCACTAAGAATGCTAACCATATGCCCATGGAAAATATCACTAAAATAATAAGCATGATGTTAACACAATGCTGAAAAAAGTTGCGACCCATCCAAAAAATAGGATAAAATATTGTCGCTAAAGTTAGGAAAAATAATGCAGCAGAAGAGAAAGAGGAATTTAAAGGCTGTCACCTTAAAAGCAGAAAAGGTGATATTGAATTTCTGTAAGGTTTAAAACTACCATAGAAAATACTGCAGATGAAACAGAGAAGTGCTAGAACATTATTGGAAGAGGCAGTAAATGGTGCAGAAATTTGTTGCATTATCCATACTTAAATTATGCTCTGAGTTCATCTATAACACCAGCTATTAAATTGATGGCTTTGTTACAGAATTCTGATTTAAAAAAACATGTATATAATGAGTATGACAAGTAAATGAGCATGACTTTTTACTTTACTGATAATTGCTTTTAACAGATCATGTTATTAATTGCTAATGGCCTAGGTTATTTCATTACGACTGTTCTTAAGATTAAAAATAAATGACATTCCATAAAAATGCATAGCTGCAGTTACTGGATGAATTTCTACTGCATACTTTTACATGCTTTAATGCACTAAGCAGGGCACAGTGGGCCATATTCAAAAAATGTTGCCATATCATTGTAAGTGAATTTACATGGTAAGCATCCACTCACAGGGTGTGTGCGATTCAGAAAAACAAGTCCTTAATGTAGCCAAGCTAATCACCATGGTCAGATGTACTATATGCTAATGTGTGGTAATGAGCAGCATTATTATAATGAACATCTCTGTGTATAGTGAGTAAAAATAAAATGGCAGAGTGATTCAGAAACATCTTAATGCCATGCAATAGAGCTAACCTGATCTATATTGGAATGTAGCCAAATGGTCATGTACAGATTGACTGAATCATTAAAGAATGTTAGAGGTTGCTGCAGCATTACTAAATGTGTACTAGCAAGAGGCTCTTACTGTTGCTGCCATGCTCAATGTTATGTGAGTTTGCCCCTGGAGGCACAGGGTCATCTGACCATGCTTAACACGTCATGGATTCCACTATACTGACATTGTGGACTGGTACTCTGCACGTAATGATACCATTTAAGAAACTGTGGACATGTGTCATCCTCATCTGCAGCTCTGTGGGAATCATGGAGGACAAATCCCAGTCGATACTAAGGTATGTATAGCTTTATATATACATTAGCTATAAGGATCTTTCAGCAGCCTTCTTAGGACACAGTGGGGGTATCTCAAGCATATGTCTCAAGAATACTCCATGAGTTTCTCAATGCCATACTTCAGCATGTGGGAGACATGCATAGTTCCTGCATAATCCAGAAGAGACAGCTAGCACCATATGGGATTTCTATGATACAGCCCATTTCCATGAAATACTGGGAACCATGGACTGTACCCAAATTGAAATAAAGGCCCTACTTGGTAAACTGAGAAGGAGACACATAAACCACAAAGGATACCTAACTATTAACACAAAGCACATAAACAGAAAGGATATCTATACTTACTAACTCCAAAAACTAGACTTCATTGCACTGACCATCCATTTTCCATCCTAGCACCTAATCCATGGTGCACCATTCTGCTCTCAACCAGAGATGACCAAATGTGCTCAGATTTCAGATAACAGCTCAAGGAATACCTCTTCACTCAAAGTACAGCTGCACTCACACAGGTCATGTTACTTGAAGCCTGCAGCTCTCTCACACTCTTTCATTCCTATTTCAGCCTTCCTTATCACATCTTGTCATCCTCTCACATACTGCCTCTCATTCGTCCTACCTCTTTCTTCTCTTTGCATCTTTCATGCTTATCTCTTTTATACTGCCCTTCCCTCTGCATGCCTGTCTCTCAGTTTCTCTGTCTTCACCCCGTGGAATCCTTTCCTGTAACTGTTCTCACTTGTCTCTTCTACAGTATTCAGATCTCTGTATATAAAGATCTGTGTTTATCTCTGTAACTTAAGCCACCCAAGTCATTATGGTTACATCTTATCCAAAAAGCTCTGCTATGCATAATTCCATTTTCACATCCATGTTTTTACTTTGTAAACTGCCTCTTGAACTAAATATTGTAGCATATTTTTGCAACTGTAAATATGTATATGTTTTATAGCATATCCTTGCATCAGTAAATATGTTTTGTTCAGTTATTATGTGACTCTATTCACCAGGGCCATGTCTGCAAATGGTCAGTTGAGATCATTGTGCTACCTCAGTAAACAAATATACCTAAACAATTAAATAAAATAAATAATTAAAATAAATAAATATCACTCAGTCAACTGCCAGGTGGTCTGTAATGCACAGAATATAATCTAAAATGTGTGTGCAGGATACCCAGGCAGTTATCACGACTCCCACATCTGTCACACCTGTGACCTTTATTAATGGTTTACAAGTGGTAATTTCTAACAGGGACATCTTGTTGGTGATGCTATTTATGCACTGGAACTCTGATTCATGGTGCCCGTAAGAAAGCCACAAACTCAAACACACCATGGGTACAACCATGCTTGGTTGGGAAAGAAGAAACATTATTATGCATTTGTCTGGGCTACTGAAGACATAGTTTTGCTGTAGGATTCATCCAGTGATGCTCTGCAGTATGACCCTGGCAAATGTGCAAAAATAGTGTCAGCATGTGCAGTGTTACATGATATTATATTTAGGAAGCAGTTACAACAAGGTGGCTACTTGTAAAGGAAGCAGTTTCCAGTACAACAGGCTGCAAAGGTTGAGTCAGATAAAGAGTCAGAAGAAGAACCAGCGGCAAGAGATGATCATGCAAGATGTAGTCAGGCACAGTATGCCGTGGCACTAACAGAGAGGCAGTGACTTGCACATAGCTTCAGAACATAGTATACAAGACTAAAGTAAATATACTACAGAAAAAAAATGATGCATGCAAAACCAACACCTGACTGTGATTATCCATGCATAAGCTGGCTATGCTGTGCATCAGATATAGGCAATCTAAGTAATAATGTGCAAATGGCAGGGCACAATTATTATCATTTGCACAGGTGAAAAAGGGAGCATATGAGTGCATGCGTGTCACAGGGAAGTTTGTGAGTATGAGTGCTGAGAAATATGAAAGTAAAAGTGCTTTTCTGTGAAATGATAGGGTAGGGGAGGCCTTTAATGTAACACTTGTTGAGAAGGGCTGGTGTCAGTGGAAGTATGTGATGTAGTGGAAGTTGTAGTGAAGTGAGAATGGGTTTGCAGGAACAGAGTCTCAGTAGTAGTTGCAGCACTGTAACTCGGTTGACTCAAGTGATCCAGGGAAACATTGGCAGAGGGTAACCATCTGTGCATGCTCCTGTCCATGAGTTCTGGCTCTACCAGGAGTTGTTTGTCTGGATGTATCAAGACCCTGACTGCTGGTATGCTGCACAACATTTAGTAACATTTGCTATGAGACATGCCACTATGACAAATGTCATGACCATGGGGATTGCCTCCCTTCAGAGTTGGCAACTCCACAACAAATGTCAGTGTGAAAGTGCCAGTGCTGCAGTAGTGGGATTTTGGTCTTCCATGGGCATGTTGGCTGCCATACTTGGATGCAGCAGTTGAGCAGCTGTGTGGATAGCTCTTGCTCCTAGAAAATGAGTCAGAGAAGACATTGCACATTCCAGTGTGTGATTCCGTCTATTCAGGCAATCACATATCTGGGTCATGCACTACTTTAGGTCATCATGCACACCCTGCATCATCCTCACTATCTCCACCACGGCCATGACAGTACTGCCCTATGCCTTCACAGTAGCCCTACACATACACTGGGTTGTGGTAGGAAATTGACATACCAAGCTCATGGGGAGTGGCAACCATGTTTCCAGCCCTCACCATTATCCCTCCCCCATGTAGACCTCTCAGATTCTAACATCTGTCTTGTGAGGGTCAAATACTTCTCTGACTGATGGTGGCCCCATTAGCCTGTCTTTCCTGTGAGGTGTGGGTATTCAATTAAGACACAGTTACTACTATTTACCAATAGCAAATAATCATGGACCACACCTCCTTTCACCATTCTCTCAGCAAACAACAGTCATCCAACTAGTTGAGCATACAAAACTCCTTGGCGTGACAATCAACAACAAACTCAAATTTGACCAACACATAGCCATCACAATTTAGAAAGTTCACATCAAACTTGTCTCACTGTACAGAAGCAATCCATTCCTCACTGACAATACCAGACTAGCCATATCCAGAACCTTTCTCCTCTCTACACTCCTATATGCGTTCCCCCTCTTTACCAACTTAAAATGAATCAGACTTAAAAATTGGAAACTTGCTACAACAAAATATCCCACTTTGCAGCTGACCTTCTGCACCAAACCCACCATTGTATTGCTCTACATAAATTAAATTAGCACAAGGTACCTAACCTTCTCCATCTCTACCAACTTAAATTCACACACAATATCATCTCCCATCCTGACAATAGCCCATTCCTCAAGGAACTTGTTCTTCCCTACTCATGCCCACGAAGTCTAAGATCTGCAGACAGAAATTTTCTCACAGTAAACAAAGCTAACAACACTCACAGTAAAGACCTATTCTCAAATCAAATAGCCAAATTATGGAACTATCTACCCCACACCCTCCAAAACACACCTATATCTACCAATTTCAAACAACTACTATTTGAACATCTATCCAAGAACTGGCATTGCTCCTGTGCCAAACCTGACTGACAAAATATCTATAACTTTCTCAACACACTCCCCTGGATTCACTATCCTTCCATGCCGGACTAGCTTAGTCCTGCACGGAAGTGGCCATTTAGGAGCAGGATGGCAGCATGCCATGTATATCAATGAAGGCATGCTGCCTGAGTTCCTAAATGGACATGGAGCATGTACGAGTGCAGGGGATGTGTCTGAGAGCAGAGCTGTCAGAATATACACGCCCCTGCAATCAAGAACAGCAGTATAGGAATAAGAATGAGCGAGACTGCTCATAGGTTTTCGCATACACCCAGAAACATCCCACCAAGTTTATAATAGCAATATTTAAAATATGAAATATAAAGCAGTTCTTTTTTTTTTATGAAACAGTTTAAATTTTACCATAGGTGCACGGGTTTGCCCATTGCTTAGTTACATTTAATGCAGCTTAAATGGCACAAGAGGATAAAAAACACCACCGTAACAGGTACAAACATGCAAAATCTGAAGGTAATGCTACTCAATGCTAGAAGTCTAAACCTCAAAATGCACTCTCTCGAGGCACTCCTAAAAATGGAGAACATCGATATCTGTGCAGTAACTGAGACCTGGTTCAAGGCTCCAGAGAGCACCCCTGCAATACCACAATACAACTCTTACCACACTTTTCGGCCACCAAAGCAGGACCGAAACACTAAAGGTGGAGGAGTGTCAATATTCACCAAGGATATTCACACCACCAGGCTAGTTGCCCAACACAATGCGTCTGAAATTCTTCAGGTACAACTAACACGAGGTAAGACTGCAATCCAAATTGTAGCTTGCTACAGATCCCCCACCATACCCCAAGATTCTCACTACACCTTTCTAAACATTCTGGAAAATATTAAGATAGAACCAAACACCCTAATACTGGGTGATTTTAACTACCCTGCCATTAACTGGGAAAGCTACTCATGTACCAACACCTTTGCCCAATGGTTCTTGGAATTCATAAATTCCAATGCCCTGGATTAACTAATCCATAGTCCCACCAGGGGCTCCAATATCCTAGACCTGGTCATTACCAACATGGGAAATCGATGCTCCACACCTATGGTCACCCCCTCATTAGTCACGTCTGACCATAAGCTAATCACCCTTAACATCCACATCCCACCCCCACCCCCCAGTAAGGAAACCTCCATAAAAAACTTCTCCAAAGCCAACTTCATGCTACTCAAGTCAGAAGTGACAAATTTCATGACACCCATGCAGACGGGAGCTGAAAGTTCAACTGCTGAATCCTACACTAAGGCACTGTACAAGCACATCCACTCATGCATAAATCGTGCTATCCCAAATAGAACCAAGATGCTCTCATCCAAAATAAACAAGCCAATCTGGTGGTCCCCTGCCATAAACAAACTTTACAACAAAAGGAAGAAACTGTTGCAGAAAAGAGGAAAATCCCAGGATGCAAAAAACCTCCTTACCAGCCTCAGTAAAAAACTGAGATCCCTCATAAAATCCTCCAAAGCTAGTTACGAAAATAAAATTGACAAAGATTCCAAAGACAACCACAAGGCATTCTATAACTATGTCAAGAATCTAAATGGCAATGCTCAGATCTGCTCTGAGCTAAAACAGAATGGCATTAAATATACTGATCCCAAGGATATTGCCAATATCCTGGCAGATCGATTCAGTGCCAACTTCACCCCCCTCTCACCCCCTAAATGGCTCATCTCAATACCGGACGATTGCCAAATTCTGGTAATAACAGCCACACAGGTAAAAAACGCACTCTCCAAAGCTAAGAATACAGCATCCATGAAACCAGATGACATCCCGGGCTGTGTACTACATGAACTACAATATGAACTGGCACCTCACCTAAGTGTCATGTTTAATCATAGCCTCACCTCAGGTTTTGTGCACACTGAGTGGCGCACAGCTACAGTTATCCCACTCCACAAGGAGGGATCCACCTTGGATCCTGGAAACTACCGTCCCATCAGTCTGACAAGCCTTATCTGCAAGGCCATGGAGCGTATTATCAAGGAACTTATAAACAAAGATATTGGCAACCTTTAAACACTGGACCCCACCCAGTTTGGGTTCATGATGGGCCGATCTTGTCTCCTGAACTTGATTGACTTCTTCGAATCAGTCTCCAGAGCCATGGACAAGGGTATCTAGACCTTGCCAAGGCCTTTGACACCATCCCCCACTCTGGAATCATAGACAAACTTACTAAGCTGGGCATTAATCCCTACGTCACCCAATGGGTTGCTAACTGGCTTACTGATAGAACCCACACTGTAAAAGTAGCCGACTCCAAATCCAGCTCCAGACAAGTGACAAGTGGAGTACCTCAGGGTTCAGTCCTGGGACCGCTCTTGTTTGGCATCTACTTCTCTGAAGTACAGGCCAGCACTAAGGGACTCTGGATAACAAAGTTTGCAGATGACTGCAAACTGGGAACCATTAGTGAATCCCCAAATGATGTGGATACTCTACAAAAGGGCCTTACAGAAACAGATGCTTGGTGCCAGAGCCATGGGCTCAAGCTCAATGCCAAGAAATGTATAGTTATCCCCTTTGGGAAAAAACATGTATCCATGAATTACCATATAGGTGGCAGTACACTAAACACTGAAAGTGTGATAAGAGACTTAGGGACACAGGTGGACAGCGGTCTCACCTTCGATAACCACATCGCCACAACAGTCAGGAAATCCTTCTATGTGGCACACCTCATCACTAAGGGCTTTTCATCCAGAAAAAAGGAGATCATTGTCCCACTGTACTCATCCCTCATTAGACCCATTATAGAATACAATGCCCCGTTTGGTATGTACCTCTCAAGACATATGCAACAACTGGAAAGGCCACAGAAATACCTCACTAAAAGAATTACAGGCCTAAAGCAGATGCCCTACGCTGACCACCTTAAAAAACTCCAGCTATACTCTGTCGCATATCGTCTACTCAGAGGCGATCTTTGCTTAACATACAAGGCTATTTCAAACCCAGAGCTGTTGGACATGCTACACTTAAAGAAATCCCAATCCCTCAGAGCCACATGCTCCAGGGAGCTAAACCTTGTCATCACAATAAACAAAACATGCTGGAGGGATAGGTTCCTGACCCAGAGACTCCCCAGACTCTGGAATAGATTGCCCATACATGTCAAGCAGAGTGCCTCTTTGGTCCTCTTCAAAGGGAACCTTGACGATTGGATGGGAGTAAGAAAATTCATCCCGGGGATCACGTCAGTCGCCCTGCTAGACGGGGGTCCAGGGAAGTAAATAGTGTGGGAAGAAATAGCCAGGGAATTGTTATGGCTAGGCTTGTATAGGCCCTAGGGCTGATAGCCTAGTACCAACCTATGAACCTATAAAAGCAAGATATATGCAAATGAAGTAGTACTGCGATGGCATAGTGGCCATTTTCCATGTCAAACCACTTTATGGCCAATATTTTTTATTAGATAACCTACTAAATAACATATATTTGTGTACTGTAGTACTGCATTAAATGCAGATATGAGGTGTTATTGTCATAATGTTGTAAAGTCCACAGATAATCACAAGTGCCCCATACAGTATATGTACATAGGAATCAGGGATACAAATGGAAGGTAAAATGTGTAATGAATGATGAATCCATACAGTTTCCAAATCCACCACCTTCCCAAGAACCATTAGACATTACTGTCTAAACTAGTGTGGTGGTTACTAGTAAGCAAGAGTAAGCGTATTTAAGCAGTAGTAAGCGGGAGTAAGCATATTTAAGTAGTAGTAAGTGAGTTTAAGCCTGTTTGCACGAAGGTAAGCAATGTGCACACAGGTTAAGCAATATTGAAGCTAACTCTCTGTAAGCATATTTAACTGGAGGTTAGCATCGCTTACCTTCACCCAAACCCATGCAAACCCGCTTACAATTGCTTGAAAGTGCCTTAATCACTCTGGATGCATCAGCCACTGTTCTGGCCAGAAACAAAATAAACAACCTTTGCAGATCTTGAACCAAGGACCTTGTACACTACAGGCACAGTAGTTAACCACTAAGCCATCACAGTAGTAAATAACATTGAGGTATCACCAAACAGATCCTCACTATCGAAAATTCGTACTGAACATGTGAAAGGAATCTATATACAGTTTTATGTTGTATAACATACTACATAACATAAATATGTGAACTGAAGTACTACATTAAGCTCAGATGTGAAGTGTCATTGTAATATAGTTTTAAAATCCCCTAATAATCACAAGGACCCCATACAGTGTATGTACACATGAATCATGGATACCAAACACATATATAGCACGTAATGAATAATAAATCAATGCCAAAAAGGAAATGTAATGCATATTAAAGATTAAGCAACACCAAGCACTGAACAGCCCAGCTTAGTAGGTGTAAGCAATGTGTAGGCCAGCTAAATCAGTTTGCCAGTTAGTATACCCCGTTAAGCAATGCCAGCCTTATGTAAGCAGGTTTGCCCATAACTTAGCATTTTCAAAACTGTCCAATCATGGCAAAGTGTGGGAATCCAGCCCTATTTAAACCCAACTGGCAGGAATACATCTCATAACTGGTTGCAGCTTCCTCCTGTAGGCACTATGTCTGGTATGGGAGAGGGTGTGCGCTTTCGGGAGCAGCACTGGGGCATCCAGGAGTCCAGATTCATGGCTGGAATCTTTGTAAAAGACCATGACCAGAGACTGCTGTAGGACCAGTACCAGGGTTCCCAATACAAAGAGGAAGTCTGGGACCGTCTCCCCCGTGACCTCACCAGTGCCACTGGCATACCCCAAACTGGTGAGCAGGTCAGGCATCACAATGCTGACCTGAAGTGGAGAAAGGGGGATCTCTTGGATCATTGAATCCAAGAGGCTAGGAGGACAGGGGATGTCCCAGCCATGTGTAAGTATCAGTCCACTACCTGTTTAATAATTGCCAACTCATGTATATTATGGATAGGTATGGCTAAATATTCCTCTTATGTCTTTCACAGTGGCAGATGAGCAGGCTGCGAACCAGGAAGTAGTCTGTAGACTGCAGCGGTTGCAATGCGAGGCAGGTTAGTAATACTCTTGCATGTACTGTCATAGGAAATAAATATAAAAGTAGTAGTAAGTGAACTGCCTGTACAAAACCTGTATTGTTTAAGGCATGTACTCCATACACCAGCGAATATAGCAGGAAGAGTCTCATATAGGTTGTATGTAAATAAAAGCACAATAGCCTGATAATAAGGGTCTAACTGCTGGACTGCATGTATTTACTCTGGAATCATATGGTAATGTAGAGTTGCAATATCTTAATAGTACAGTTGTATTAAGCACTGTTACCCACACTGTGCTACATAAATAAAATGTGTAGGAATGTCTGTATATGACTGTTGTAATCCCAAGAGGTGATATAGTACAACTGAGAGAGACTTAGATAGACTGCAATAAAAATACAGACAACAAAATCCAAATAGCACACTCAACTGAGACAGGAACTGTTGTTTTTTTAGCACATGCAGCTATGGTTCAAATCCTGGGAGTGGTAGTAGGCTGTATGCAGAATCATATCCCACAACTATCCAGAATGTCCAGTAAATTGGCCCATATCTGCTGCCTGTCACCCTGTCACCCTGTCCCCCTGGCAAATCAGTGGGATGATCCCAGACGTTTAGGCAGCAAACAAGAAATAAAACTGAAATGCAACAAGAAATACAAAGAAAATATAAGAACAAACCTGTCACTCTAACAACTCCCCAAAATGTTATGAGAGTAATAAGCCAAGTATATCCCATCTAGTCCCCCATGTTGTCAAGCTGTGACCAGAGTGTGTATAGTAACAGAGTGAGACGTATGTGCATAATACTAATGTGGAATCTGGTAATTTGTGTGCCAACATTCAGGTAGTGCTAACAAACATTGCAGCCACAGGTCTGTCAGATACGAACACTGCCTATAAATAAAAGATTGATATGTACTGGTACTGTTTACTCTGGTATTGTATGGCATTGTTAGTGTTTCAGTTGCTCTGAATAATAAGGTATTACACATCACTGTCACCCGCACTGTGCTACATAATAAAACTGTCTAGGAAATCCTGTATAAGAGTGTTGTAATTACAAGGTCAGAATGTAAAACCACAGGGGAATTATAGACAGAAATCAGAGAAAAGATACACAGCAATATCTATATAGCACACTTAAATGTGATGGACCGGACCGTGTTTTATTTTTAGCAGACACAGCCATGGTTTGAATCCTGGGAGTGGCAGTAAGCTGTATGCAGAATCATACCCCACAAGTGTACAGGATTGTCCAGAATGTCTAGTTAATTGGCCCATATCTGCCAGCTGTTACCCTGTCTCCCTATGCTAATCTCTGACATGTAGGCAGCATTTCATGTCATATAGCTGACTGTCAGGTCTGTACATATTTGGAAAATGTCAATGAAAACAAACCTGTCATTGTACAATTCACTAAAGGTTTAAGAATGCAATGGTCAAAATATGTCCCGGTTCACCTGCATGTGGTCAAGACATGCCCAGAGCATGTGCAATAAGAGATGGACAGGTATGTGTATAACATCCACCTGGAATCTGGGAATATGTGTAGAAACATTTAGGTAGTGTTAACAAACAATGCCTTCACAGGTATACCAGGTAAGAGTTGTGTACTGCAGGTAAAACTCAGTTCATGTATATAGTTATCTACATCCATACCACTGTCCAAACTAAGGCCATAGGGTACTGTACTAATACCTGTAAGGTACAGATCACAGCACTGACTAGGAAAGTAATGAGAACTGCAGGAATATACTAGTTGTTAATTGACATCTTTCTCTCCCCCCACCATATCTGCAACAATAAACTAAATACGCAACTTAATCGGTATGTGCTGCATTAAATCTATTGTTGGGACATATGTCCTATTGTTTGATAATAATTTCAATTTGTTTCTATGCATGTGCCATGTTGAAATACTCCCACATTGGGGCATGCTGCCATCAATGTACCTGCATGCTGTTGTAATGGCCACTGTGGTTCCATATATGCATGTGTTCTGTTTGCTATGCAACTGTTTTATATCTGGTATTTGGGTTAATGGGAATATCTATGCATGCTGTTATACCTAATCCTGGAATGTGTTGACTATTACTAACCCACATAAGTTGTAAATTTGAAACACCATAGCATGTTTGGGAAGCCAGTCCCGGCAGACTCACCTGACCCACCTCAGCAGGCCATGGCACCAGGCACCAGCACATCTGGGGCCCACCCTGGGACCTCCTTGTTCATTGGTCCTGCACCCCAGGAGCGGGTGCAGACAAGGACTCTGTCATCCATCACTAGGTCGAAGGCATGGTGCATAGCGAGCTCCATAGGGAGTTCTGAGATCTGCTATGTTAGCTTGAGGGCCGTGTGTCACAACTAGAGGGTTGGCCTGGCCCTCCTACTCAGTCCCCAGCACAGCCACCTTCTGGGATGTGAAGGTGCAGTTGTGACTGCCCATGGGTGGGGACCTCAGTCCTACTGTTTCCACTAGGGGGCTCATGGGCTTCCGATTTCCAAACACCCCTCCACATCAAGGTGTTTACCCCCTACATGTGTCATATACCGCCCCTGTATGTGTCTTGTCTGTCTTTTCTGTTAAGCTACCCAACCTACCTTCCCAAATATACCTACTAGCCCTCCCCAACATCCCACTCACACCTGAAAAAAAAAAAAAGGCAATCTGTTTCCCCAAAAAAATCTTGCCCAAATATATAGCTGTCCATTTTGCACATGTATCCACTGGACACATGTAATCTGGTGTAATTGGCTTCACAACATATTATTGTTGTCCTCACCCCTCTATCAGGGGTTTGAGTGTCCAAATCAATCTCCAAATTCAGTGTATATGCGCTGCTGTTTCTGTAGAAGAAATTGGCAGATATGGACCTTCCCTAC
>NC_056735.1:1699446264-1699481264 GCF_019279795.1 Protopterus annectens
CTGCATGCTATGTGTGAAGGAACATCACACATAGCAATACACACAGATATATACACTGTAAGTGTGTACAACATGGATGGTTATGTCACATATACACCCCTTGTTGGGACCACATTGCCCTTGTCTGTGAAGTTGGGAATGGGAATTTGGGGAAGGATATATTTGTGGAGGTGGGCTGGTAGACATAGAAGACAGCCTACAGGGGTGGTATATGACACATGTGGTGGTAAACACCCTGGATGGTGGGTGTGGTCTGCGAATTGAAAGCCCCATGAGCCCCCATATGGAAACAATGGAAACAAGGCCCCCACCTATTGCTAGTCACAACAGCAGTTTCAGGGCCCTGAAGGTGCCTGGCCTGGATGCTGAGCAGGAGGAGCATGTGCACTCTGTGATTGTCTACTGAGGGCCTCAAGGTGCTGTAGCACATCCCGCAAGTCTCTGTGGAGCCCCCTATGCAACAGACCCTGGACCTGACCTCGTATGACAGGATAATGACTGTGTGTTTCCCCGGGGGGGGACACCATCTCCTGAGGTGGCTCCACCTGAAGGTAGTGCTTGACCAGTAGATAAGAAAGCCCCAGGGTGGGTCCCACATGTGATGTGGCCTGGTGACATGCCAGGATGAGGTGGAAGAGGTGGTTCTGCTGGTTACTGTTCCCTAAACATGCTATTGTGTCACTGTAATAGAACATATGTGGGCAGTAATAGTACACACAATCCTGGAACATGTCCAACAGCATGCATAGATATCCCCAGTAACACATATATGACAGATGTGCAGCACTCAGATAGCAAACACACCACATGCATATATGGAACCATAGTGGCCATTACAATGGCATGCAGGTGAAATAGTCTGTAACAGGCCAGCAATGATAGCGCCCCCACAGGGAACATGGCTACAAACCCATAGCACAAAGTGTGGTACAATATGATATATGTCTCAATGGTAGGTAAGCTGTAGCCATACCTATTGAGTTGTGTGAACAGCTTGTCATCACAGATATGTTGGGGGGGAGACAGAGATGTATATTAAGAATGATGGTAACCTTCCTGTATAAGTTGCTCATACCTGTTTTCATCTTTATGTCTTTCAGGCAAGATGTCCCATGGCTGGTTACTGGTGTATTTAGCAGAAGAAAATGAGGTCATTGTTAACCACCTGGTACAGCACTACCAGGTGCTCTTTGGCAGAACAGCCCATGAGCAGCCGGAGTGGACCACAGTTATGAGCAGGTTTGTCATCATTGCAGTGACTTGCTTCACAATGCCCATCAGCATGCTGCTGCTGTCTAGGGGGATCACCACACAGCAGGGGGTGTCATGCCATCCATCCCCTTGACACATGTTGAGGAGATCCTCGCCAGCCTCGTGGCACCTGCCCGCCCACACATGCAACAACTGATGGAGGTCATAGTGGAGGGTGGTGCTGCCCACACACCGGCTGAGGAGTGTGCAGGTAAGGCCACTGGTCACATCAGAAGACCTCTGTTGCATATGCATCCGCATCTGTACAGGTAGTTCATGCATATGTGAGATGTCATATATATAGTCTGTTGTAGCATAGTAGTAATAAACAGATGTGCATATGCTGTAGTATTGTGAACTTGTACTGTTGATGTACTGTAATGCTGCACCCACCCTGTAGCAATGGCACAGCTGTGGCTACTGACATTACATCTCTCACACACTTATGTAGGTCCCTCTGGTATACCACCAAGGCAGCAGCCTGTAGCTGGTGAGTATGGCTTATGTTCATGCTTGCCATTACATCGGTCATGCAATGGCTATGGTATATTCCATGCACACATCTAACACACCTACCCATAATACATGCCGTACATGTTCAGGTATTGTTGCTGTTAACTGCACTGCATCACAGTGGTGACCATGATGGGGTATCTGAAGGATATGTCAGACACCTGCAAGATAACTAACATCCTGTCATTGTGAAATGTGTCCACAGGGATGAACCTAATGGTGGGACATATGGCCTACAGTAGGGACATGGGTGAAACACCACCCTTATACAGTGCTACAACAGTGTATATATACCAGTATTACAATGGCAACTGTTACAGATCTACACTATGGCATATCATAATACTGTGTTCCACAACCTTTAACACCTACAATGTGGTCCCAACATGATCACTGAGTGTGTAATATGGAATCGTAGGTTAGGGCAGCAAATATTGGGAATATGCATTTGTCATGGAAATGCACCTTTCATCAAGTATATGTCCCCAACTCACACCACATATTGGTCTGCTGTCCAAGATGTTTGGCCATCAAATGTGCACACTTACCTGCAACAGAGGCAGGCATGGCTTGAACATATCTTACATAACATGGCGTGGGCCTCATACCCAACTGGTAGCACCCATGAGCTGCACATGTAGCTATACCTCACCATTGCATATGCCATGGCTAACAGTGAAGAAAGTCATGTATGTGGCAAGGATGTATGGGACTGGAATGATGTAGGAAATGAACAGATGGAAATTCAAGACAAATTATGTCACATGTAGCAAAATGGTCATGTGGGCTGCCCACTGACATGCCACAACACTGAGGGGGTGGCAGGAATGTGCAACAAGTACTGGCTGTGCAGTACCCATGTCAGCAATTGCCTGGACTCTGTAAGCGTGTGGCCTATGGGTTAGGGTAATCAGATGTGACAGTTGTACTACAGGAAACATCAGCCAGGGCTCTCTACAAGTAGTGTATGCATAACAGAAGAGATTCCCAACATTCATGCATTACAATGTGTATTGGTGTACCATGACCACAATGGAAACCTAAAGACAGTATCATGTAAGAGACAGGTGCTGCACAACCAATGCATCACCCCACCTCAGGCCCATCATCCCCGTCTGTACTGTGCTGGTGCCAGTGTACAGCTGAATGTTTTCCAGTCATTAGCTGGGACTAGGCTGTTACATGTGGTGTTAAGTGTTTGGGACACTGCAAACTGACACACAGGTGTAGGCCATAGTTGTCAAGCATCTGCAAAAAGGCTGAAGGTGGGGAGGGGGTGTCATCATGACAATTGAGTGCACTGCAGCAAGGGGTCCTAAAGATGCTACGAATGGCTGTAGCTGCACACAGTCAGGTTCAGGAACTGTGGCAGATGTAATCCTGACTGCACAGCAATAGTGACGGCAGTGTGTGAACTCCAAGTGATGTGCACATGAGTAGACCTTGCAATCATGCAGAGTTGGGGAACATGTGTAGGGCAGACTGACCATATACTGGCAAATACAGATGGCCCATGGTAGTATACCCCTGCCAGGAATAGTGACTGCTGTAGTACACATAACAATAGGTGCAAAAAAATGTCATGATTAGGGCATGCAGACATATGCACCCACAAAGTGTATGCATCACGGTCAGCATCTGCACACCTAACACATTTGTTAGACACTGCATGTGAATGTAGAGGACATATTTCACATATCAGGCTCATGTAATGTTAACATATGCAGTGATTTGGTCCCATGGCATATCAAGGAAGAGTGCATCATATTAATCAGGGTGTGTACACTCCCCATAGCCATGGTAAGGTTGGACAGTTGTCGGTGTAATAGTATCATATTGGTCATACATGCACCACTGATGTTGAGATCTGTAAATCAGATATTAGGCATTCACAAATGACATCTGTCCACATATCATCCCAGGTATATGTTGGACAAACACATACGGGCTGTGAGCATTAGAGCAGACATAACTGACACAGTAATACACATTCAGCAATGGTTTGTAAACCTGTGAGGTGTGGTGCACAGTACATGGTAGGGTGCAGAACAGGTGCACAGGAATACGGTGTACATGGGTGCAGTGTTTTCCAGGGGAAGGGGCATCACCTACTAACACAGACCATGCATCACACACATGTATACTATTGCTAGCATGGATTGACTATAGCTGCACTGCATGCTGTTGAGCACCATATGTTATGCATGTTGATAGATGGGTAATGGGAGGACTGTGTGTACTATTTTTGTGCAACCTCACCTGTAGGTGTGTGTGGGGTAGAAGGTCATTTTGTTTGTAAGTGCAGTCTGGTGGAGTGGAGGGGGGTTGATGCATGTAGGATGTGTGTGTGTGTGTGTGTGCATGTGTGTGTGTTTGTGTGGGTGTCCATGTATGAAGATATGTGATTGTGGGGTTGTAATTCTCTCCCCTGCCCACTTTTTCACTGTCCTCTATATTACATGCATCCAATCTGTTTATTTTGCTTCTCTCCATTTATTTTACTATTATATGCAGCAGTGCCATGACCTGCACCCATCTCTCTGACAAGGCCATTGGTTCTCCCACAGGTGTCAGCTAAAGCACCACTACCACACCATTACAGCTACCAACACCAACAGAAGCAAACAGCACATATGGGATGCAACCTTCCATAGTCATCTCTACACCTCCTGCCCTTCCTATACAACCTGCCACAGGTTACCCTTCACTTGATGCTTGGACATGTGTATCTGCTGCTAGTAGTGACAGTGGAAATGAAACCTTAGTTCCCCATTGACAACTTGCAGAAGTTGTGGGAGAGATTATCAACAGGAGATTGGATGCCAAAATTGGACAAAGAATCTCCCCCAGTGGCTTGTTGAGTCATGTCCCTGCAGTATCATCATCATCTGAGACAAGCACCAGTATTAATGGTACCCATGGTGGCATGTAATCTCTCAGTCAGTTGTAAATGACAGAGACTGCAGCTGCAAAAATACCAATCTATCCTCCAATTTCTCTCCTTCATTATGTTACCCCACACCCTGCCAGTTGTGGATGTCTTCCCCTTCTACCTAACCTAACCCTGTTATCTTCCTCTTATGTCCCTTACTTTCTTGCCCAACTTACCTTCTATTTTTGCATAAAAAATGGCAGCTGTTTCACTAAACAATTTACCCCACATTCCCCACCTCCATCCTCTTCATTTCTAAGTTGCTCACCTTCAGTTTTAGCTATGTTTGCTTCCCCTTTTCATCTGTTTACTATACTCACAATTCTAGTCTTTAAGCTGGTCCAAAACTAGATAAACACAACTTACCCATGTCCATTTAGGGCTTCCAAATTCCTTATCTTTTATGATCATACTGTGTGTGATAAGTTTTGAAGAGCGCCGTTGATGCTTACGTACAAACAATGAGGACTGACACTGCTTATTGTATAGCAACTATTGCACTATGTATATTGCTCTCTCCTGGTATTTGAGCTGAGCATTACTGAGTGGCAGTATGCACATACAACATAGGGCAAAGTTGACACCTTTGGTGTGACTGCTTTTGTAGATAAACCTGTAAATGTAGTATTTTGCACCATGTAAATGCAGAGAGTTGTGGGTTTAAGTCCCTTCAGGGTTGTGTGCTTTTTTGTCTCTTTTATTCTTTATTCTTTCATTCTGCTAGTGTGTAACAATTACCTGCTATGTGCTTCACTGTGTGACTCTATCTGTAGCTTAGCCTGTAAATGAAGTGCTTTGCAAAATTTAAGTGGGAGGGCTGTGGGTTGAAGTACTACAGGGGATGTATATAAATGCATCATTGTTACAGTAGGGTACGTATTTCCTGACATTTGCATTATAGAGCTGGTACAGTCATCAGACGCTATTGGTGTTGTAACCATTTCTGGCTGATATATTGGTACATTTGTCTACCCCATTGATTATGTGATCCATTATGATTTTTATCATTGGTTACTTGACATTGATATCTGTATGTTTCATACCTCCTTACCCATTGTCTTCAACATCCCTGATTGTGTATGTTTATTTGTGTGGCCCTACTACCTCATACATCCTCCTATCTTAATAGGTTCATAGGTTCATAGGTAGGTACTAGGCTATTGGCCCTGGGGCCTGTGCAAGCCCAGCAAAAAAGGTACCTTGGCTTTTGCCACCCAAGAAAATTATTTTCCTGTGCCACTGTCGGGCAGAGCCACAGAGGTGATCCCCGGGGTGAATTTCCTATTTCCCATCCAATCATCAAGATTTTTCTTGAAGAGTGCTAATGAGGAGCTTATAGATAGGTAGTTTATTCCAGAGTATGGGAAGTCTCTGGGACAGGAATCTATCCCTCCAGCATGTTCTGTTTATTGTGGTGACAAGGTTTAGGTCCCTAGATCGTGTAGCTCGAAGGGACCTAATGTATATATATATATATATATATATATATATATATATATATATATATATATATATATACAGTATCACACCAAGTACCTGCAGGATTTGCGCTTGACAGATGAGCAGTACTGCTACTAATACTTCTCTGCAGTCACATCATAGTCTTGCACAATCTTCCTGCACATCCTGTTGTGGCAGCGATGAGAATCATTAAAGAGCTGCTCTTCTCATTTATTTATTTTATTATTTTATTTTATTTTATTTTACATTTGTTAACCGGGAAAAATCCGACTGGATATAATATCCTTTTTCAGCGGAGGCCCGGGGAGAAAAGCTCCATCATTATACAAAAATACAGACATTTCCAAAAATTATAATATTACAGAGAGAGAAACAGTCATAAGTCAAACAAACAATCAGGTTGCAAAATTCCTTTGTTAACAATGCATATAAGGAAATAAAAAAAAATGAAGACAATGAACAATTCAAGTAGATAATAGAGACTAAGAAATGTCAGTCAGGAGATGAGCATTGGCAAAGTCAGTGCTTCTGATAGTGGTGAAACAGTTGTTTCTTGAAATGGGGTAGGGAGGTAGAGGAAAGAATACTGGTGGGAAGAGAGTTTCAGACTTTTCCAACGGCGTTTGGAAAGAGTGCATCTCCTCCAGTATTGTAAGCTTTGACCATCTTTATGAGTGGTCTTTTTGCAGAACGTAGACTGTTAAGATTAGAGTATAGAAGGACTAGGTTCTGAAGTGAAGGACAATTGTCGGGGTTTTTGAGAATTTTATATACCTCAGTGAGTTGGGTAATTCTAACAAGGTTGGGGAGTTCAATCCATGTTAGGTTTCTGAGGTTGGTGCAGTGATGGGTCCTGTATGGAGTTCCTGCTACAAATCTAGCTATATGATTATATGAGCTGGATAGTTTATCAAGTATGGTTTTGTTAAGATTGGTGAATATTGCAGATGAATAAAGAAGGGTGGAGAGCAAATGTGTTAGGGCAATGGTGATTTTAGTACTTGGTGTTAGGAAGTTTTTAATTCTATAGAGCGATCCTAATTTTTTGTTTACTGTTTTGATGGACAGGTTGATATGTATGTCGAATTTCAGTTTATTATCAATAGTAACTCCTAGCAATTTCGTATGGGGGTCTGGGGAAATGATAGTACCATTTTTGGATGTTATGGAGACATCAATAAGGTGATTTTTGTGAGTTGGTTGAAAGATCAATAATTTAGTTTTTTTAGGACTTAGGATTAACTGTCGTCCTAATAGCCAGTTTTCGACTTTGGTGAAACAATTTTGGGTTTTAGTTGATAGTCTGTCTGGAGATGTATCCGAACAAACCAGTGTTGAGTCGTCTGCATATTGAATACAGGTGGCCTCGAATGACTGAATGGAGGTCATTAATGAAGACCGAGAAAGAAGTGGCCCCAAAATGGACCCTTGAGGGACCCCAATGGTATTTGGTAGTAAAGTGGAGAGAGTATTCTGCCACAATACTGCTTGTTTCCTGTCTGAGAGGTAGGCTTTAAACCAGTCTAGTGTCAAGTTATCCAGGTAGAGGTTTTTTAAGGTTTCCATGAGTAGTTGATGGTTGACCATATCAAATGCTTTTGATAGGTCTAGAAATAAGGCAGAGGACACTTTCTTGTCATTACGGTTATGGTTTATTGTGTCAGTGAAGGAGAGAAGGGCAGTTGTGGTACTGTGTTTGGGTCTGAAACCATGCTGGGAGTTGGCTAGTAGGTTATTATGGATAAGATAGTGGAGTAGCTGTTTGTGCATACATCTTTCCATAATTTTGGCTAATGGGGACATTAACGCTATGGGCCTATAGTTAGATAGTTCAGTGGATGTCCCTCCTTTATGGAGTGGTATTACATGGGATATTTTCCATAAAGTTGGTACTATTGACTCGAGAAAGTACGATTAATGAGGATAGAAACTGGATAGGCTATAACATCTGCAGCTTTTGAAGGTATTCCGCTGGGAGTAGGTCTGCAGAGGGTAGATGGCTTAAGTTTCTGTAAAGGGCTCTTATTGAAGATGTAGGGACACTTTTAGGAAGAAGGTCTTTAAAGGTTGTGGTAGTGTTTCCATGATCGGTTGGCTACAAGAGGATAGTTGGTTGGCTAAGGTTTTGATAATGTTTGTAAAGAACACATTGAAGGTATTGGCTATTTCTATGGGGTCTTTATCCATTGCTGTTTCAGGAGTTGGAGTGGATGATTTACCTGGGTGGAGAAGGTTATTCAAGCCTGCCCAGAATTTCTGAGGGTTATTTTGGTGCTTATTCTGTAACAAACAATAAAAGTTTTTTTTGTCAGCTACTATGGCTTTTTTCGTTGCATTTCTTAGTTGTTGGAATTTCGATGCGGTCTAGGATTGTTTTGGTTGTATGCCAGGTATTCCAAGCTTTATTTCTGAGTTTTATTTTAAGTTTAGATTCAGTTGAGAGCCAAGGGGCAATCTTTGTTTTAGTTTTGATGAGTCTTTTGGGGGCATGGGTATCTAGTATGGATAGAAAGGTGGTATTGAAATGTTCTACTGCTTCATCTAGGGGAAGATATATGAGTGGTGTCCAGTTACAAGATTGCAGCTCATTTTTAAATTTTATGAGGTCAAAGTTTTTTTGTTTCTTATAGATCTAAAGACTGGAACAGTGGAGTTGTCTGGTTTATTTTTAGTAATATATGTGATAAGGTGGTCACTAATTTCATTAGGCAGGGTTCGGACGATATGTGTGAGGGTGACTGTTTATAAGGATCCAGTCAAGAATGCTTTCTTTTTGATTAGCGTTTCCCATTCTGGTGGATGTAGTAATAGTTTGTGAGTAACCATGAAGGTTGATGTTAGTGGGGTTATTATCATTAGAGCATAGGTACCAATCAATGTTAACGTCACTCATAATTATAGTTTCTTGTGGGTAGTTATTCATTAGCCAGTTTAGTATATTCTCCAATGTATAGACATTGTTCGGGGATATATAAAACAATTAGGTTAATACTTTTTCTTTGTTCAAGTGAATCTTTAAAAGAGTATTTCAGTATTAGAAAATTGCGGTGGTTGGGTAGGATTAATGGTAGCGTTAAGGTTAGTTTTAAAGAGTGCAGCAACTCCGCCACCTTTTTGTTTCTATCCTTCCTGTATATATTATATCCAGGTGGGATGAGTTCATTGTCTTTGATCTCTGGTTTTAGCCATGTTTCAGTTAGACACATTATATCTGGTAGGTAAGTGTCTAGGAGTGCATGTAAATTATGCACTTTGTTGTTGACATTCTAATATTTAGATGGAAAATTTGTAGCAAGTGGGATGTCTTAGGAGATTCATAGGACAGTCAGGGTTGCTTGTTGATGTAGGGCCTGGATTGGGGTGGATATCTCCAGCCCTTGAGATATTTTTACTGATGTATTCTAGGAGTTTTTTGAATTTTTGTACTAGTTTCTGGGATAGCTTGTTTTATGATAGTTGAGGTTAACTTTGCTTCGATGGTAGTGGATGATATTGGCTTTAAAGAGGTCGGACTGTTGGTAGTGGAGTTTAAGAGCAATTTGAGACCCTAATGCTGTTGTTTGTTTTCTGGGGAAGTGGTAACCTATATATGGTTGGTCTTCATATTTGCTAATATGGTATAAGCTAGCTAACAGAGATAGTAAAAAGCACAGGATTACTATTTTTCCCATATTCATGGTGATTAGAAAAATAAAACTATTTACTCACTTACTTACTCAGATGAGTGAGTTAGAAAAAGCGGGAAAAGGAATGGGTGTTTCTAGGGATTTGGATTGTGATAGGTTTATGATATGAAGGGGAGTGGCTATTATATGGATAAAGCTAGGGATGCTGGGGGCGGGTGGGATTTGGGGGCAGGGAGGGAGTGAGTGAGCCAAGGAGCGGCAGACACAAAAGAGTAGTGAGGCCCAGAAAAACAATCAGTGAGCTTTGGAAACAGCAGGTAGGTTTGTAACAGATAAAAAGGTATAGTTTGTATAATGAGCTGTATTCTATGAAGATGGACAGGTTTACAGCAGTAAGCTATACTGGAAGGGTGGTTAGGCAAGGTCAGGAGTAAAGAAAATGAGAAGCAGTGAAGGAGAGGATACAGGTGCAGAACAAAGGAAATTGAGTATTAAGAAGTAGGCCAGAGGGAGCAAGCCAGGTAACAGTAGGAAGCCACCTGGTGGCAAAAGGAACAAGTATCAGAGATTATGCAGGTAGGAAAGAGATGAGAGAGGTAAGGAGTTAGTGAAAAGTAGATATCAATCCCAGTGGTAGTCTTGGGGAGGGGAAAAGGGAGACTAAATTAGAATGGGGAGAAGGACAGGGGCTAGTGGCTGCTGGCAGTCCTGTGCAGGTACACTTGCCTGGTCACATTCACTGTTAATAAGCATCAGGGCTCATTGCACATACACAGTAAACAGAGGAGGGCTAGTCATGATTGTGGCCACAATGTTTCAGAATCCCTGGATTGATTTTTAAATATACGCAAATGTAATCCAAACAGTAAAGTATCTGATAGCATACTTATTATACATGATGATTATGTAGACTATATGGTGTAATGATGAATGTTGTTAGTGCATATGGTCCGCAAGTTGGGTGTGCGGTGGATGAGAAAGAAAATTTTGGAGTGAGTTGGATGAAGTGGTGATGACTGTACCCAAGGGGGAGAGAGTGGTGACTGGAGCAGATGTCAATGGGCATGTTGTTGAAGGGAACAGAGGGGAATGAGGAAGTGATGGGTAGGTATGGTGTTAAGGAAAGGAATGCAGAAGGTCAGATGGTAGTGGATTTTGCAAAAAGGATGGACATGGCTGTGGTGAATATGTATTTTAACAAGAGGTAGGAGCATAGGGTGACATACAAGAGTAGAGGGAGAAGCACGCAGGGGGATTATATCCTATGCAGGAGGGCCAATTTGAAGGAGATTGGAGATTGTAACACAGTGGCAGGGGAAAGTGTAGTTAGGCAGCATAGAATGGTGGTCTGTAGAATGACATTGGTGACCAAGAAGAAGAGGAGGAGGAGTGTGAAGGCAGCACCAAGGATCAAATGGTGGAAATTGAAAAAGGGTGATTGTGAGGTAGAGTTCAGAGAACAGTTACGGCAGGCACTGGGTGGCAGTGAAGAGTTACCGAACAGCTGGATAACTACAGCAGAGCTAGTAAGGGAGATTGCTAGAAAGGTGCTTGGTGTGATATCTGGACAGAGGAAGGAGGACAAGGAGACCTGGTGGTGGAATGGAGAAGTACAGGAGAGTATACAGAGAAAGAGGTTGGCGAAGAAGATGTGGGATTGTCAGAGAGATGAAGAAAGTAGACAGACGTATAAGGAGATGAGGTGCATGGCAAAGAGGGAGGTGGCAAAGGCTAAGGATAAGGCGTATGGAGAATTGTATGAAAAGATGGACACTAAAGAGGGAGAAAAGGACCTGTACTGATTGGCTAGACAGAAGGACCAAGCTAGGAAAGATGTGCAGCAGGTAAGGGTGATAAAGGACAGTGAGGGAAACGTACTCACAAGTGAGGAGAGTGTGTTAAACAGATGGAAAGAGTACTTTGAGGGACTGATGAATGAAGAGAATGAGAGAGAGAAGGTTGGATGATGTGGGGATAGTGAATCAGGAAGTGCAACAGATTAGCAAGGAGGAAGTAAGGACAGCTATGAAGAGGATGAAGAATGGAAAGGCTGCTGGTCCAGATGACATACCTGTGGAAGCTTGGAGGTGTTTAGGAGAAATGGCAGTGGAATTTTCAGTCAGATTGTTTAATGAAATCTTGTAAAGTGAAAGGATGCCTGAGGAGTGGAGAAAAAGTGTTTTAGTACTGATTTTTAAGAATAAGGGTGATGTGCAGAGCTGTAGTAACTACAGAGAGATAAAATTGATCAGTCACAGCATGAAATTATGGTAAAGAGTAGTAGAAGCTAGGTTAAGATGGGAGGTGATGGTTAGTGATCAGTAGTATGGTTTCATGCCAGGAAAGAGCACTACAGATGTGATGTTTGCTCTGAGAGTGTTGATGGAGAAGTACAGAGAAGGTCAGAAGGAGTTGCATTGTGTCTTTGTGGACTTAGAAAAAGTATATGACAGGGTGCCTAGAGAGGAGGTGTGGTATTGTATGAGGAAGTTGGGAATGGCAGAGAAGTATGTAAGAGTGGTACAGGATATGTACAAGGGGTACTGTCACAGTGGTGAGATCTGCATTGGGAGTGACAGATGTGTTTAAGGTGGAGGTGGGATTACATCAGGGATCAGCTCTGAGCCCTTTTTTATTTGCAGTGATGATGGACAGGTTGACAGACGAGATCAGACAGGAGTCCCCATGGACTATGATATTTGCAGATGATATTGTGATATGTAGTGAGAGTAGGGAACAGGTTGAGGAGACCCTGGAGAGGTGGAGATATGCTCTAGAGAGAAGAGGAATGAAGGTCAGCAGGACTAAGATATATGTGTGTAAATGAGAGGGAGGATAGAGGAATGCTTGGGATCAACAGTTCAGAGTAATGGCGTGTGTGGAAGAAAGGTGAAGAAGAGAGTACAGGCAGGGTGGAGTGGGTGCAGAAGAATGTCAAGAGTGATTTGTGACAGACCAGTACCAGTAAGAGTGAAAGGGAAGGTCTACAAGAGGGAAGTGAGACCAGCTATGTTATATGGGTTGGAGACAGTGGCATTGACAAAAAGGCAGGAGTCAGAGCTGGATGTGGCAGAGTTAAAGATGTTAAGATTTGCACTGGGTGTGACAAGGGTAGACAGGATTAGGAATAAGTATATTAGAGGGTCAGCCCAGGTTGGACGGTTTGGAGACAAAGCCAGAGAGGCAAGATTGTGTTGGTTCGGACATGTGCTGAGGAGGGATGCTAGGTATATTGGTGAAAGGATGCTAAGGATGAAGCTGCCAGGTAAGAGGAAAAGAGGAAGGCCTAAGATAAGGTTTATGGATGTGGTGAGCGAGGACATGCAGGTTGTTGGTGTGACAGAGGAGGATGCAGAGGACAGGAAGAAATGGAAGCAGATGATCCGCTGTGGCGACCCCTAACAGGAGCAGCCGAAAGAAAAAGAAGATATAAATGGAACTCATATGTGAATATAAATAAACACACACAAACACACACACACACACACACACACACACACACACACACACACACACACACACACACACACACACACACACACACACACACACACGTGCACACGCGCGCACACACTCAATGTATATAAGTTATTTACATATATGTATGTTTAGAGCAACTTACATAAGTATTTACACAAAAACATATATGTATAAATGTGAAAATCAATGTGCAGTAAAATAATTTCACACAACACTGATGGCGAGGGTTATATCAGACCCTAACTGAATGTTGCTATGGAAAAATGGAGACTATAAATGCAAAAAGACAAGAAAAAGTGATAATGAGTGGCTGATACATAATCATTTCATTATATAAAATGTGTGACAGAACTCCTTGCAACTGACTTTAGTGGTTCTTCTGTTGCATGTAAAATGTTACACAGTTACTGATACTTAAAATTTTCTGTGACAGAGACAGAGTGTGACTGCAGTCTCACTCTGCTTTCACATATGTCAGTTGGTGACATCAAAGTATTCCATGGAAAGCATATGTTGGAGATTATATGAAGGATAGTATACATTATCTTTACAGGTGCTGAGCCACTGTTGTTCTAACTACCAAAAGTTTTAACATAGTCATTCTTTAATTAGACAGCTACAGAGTATTGCAGTTAATCACCTGCAGGCACTATACTGAGTAAATTAATTATTACCATGACTGCGGCTACAGAGAGGTGAGCTTTCATCAAAATTTTACAAAATGTGTTTTTTAAATTTTTTTTTCTAGCCAAATTGTTCTTCATTCCTCAAAAACAAACTTGCTTCAGTTATCAGCCATTTGACAATCTACATTGTAAAGGATAATGCAGCCAACTTTCTTGCTGTGCTGTTTTCTAACCCCAGTAATGATAATCATGATGTTGAAGATGACAATGAGGAAGGATTCTGATACTACTTGTATCCAGAACCTTTTTCCATGACTCAGCCTTTATGACACCTACTGAGCGCTACACCTCTGTCATCACTATACACATTCAGTCAGTTCTTAGTTGCTCAGATGAGCTGTTACATAAACATATGACTCCTCTCAGTCTCAGAAAATTAGTGCATCATTGCACCATATGCAGTTTCTAGTACACTGACAATACACTGACTGAAGTAAAAGTGGATTGATCACACTATGCTTCTTAGACTTCAAACCGAATAACTTTTCCAAGTGCTGAATATCATGAATGAAACTGACTGTCAATGATAAAACATTGCAAATGATGTCCATAATATCTGTATAATGGAGCTTTTCTCCCCAGGCCTCCAATGAAGAGGGCACTGCTCAGTCAGACTTTCCTGGTAAACAAATGCCAAGAAAGATAGAAAGAAAGAAAGAATTGCATTTACCATTGTATTTGTTGTAAAATGTAGGACCAAAGGCCTCCATTTTAAAGTATTTTCACTTTTTTATAATCATGCTTGGCCATGTGGCTAATGTTATTCATTTTATATGCTTAGAACTGCAACTGTGAAATAGCTATCATATCATTGTAATAATGCTACTCATAAAAATGAAATCTAAATATATATGTATATTTTAACAAAGTTGTGACATGTTACTGAGAAATCTGCAGAATAGTGATTTGATTTGAAAAGTGGGGTTTATGTCCAAAGGGAGTGCTGTTTATTTATCTTTTCTATATGAAAACACCTAGATTAATTGCAGCTTTATAGCTAGCTGAAAAATATTCTGCATGCCCCCATATGACTCATCGTAGCTATCTTAACACCTTAGCCAAAACCACCATTAAACCAAATACCTTTCTACTGGGGGGGCTGGCTGAGCCATACTGCCAGTGACAGACATGTCCAGTGCTTTCTTGGCATGATAAATGGTAACTCCCTTGTTCAAACAGCTAGTTGACTTTCTAGGGACTCTAATAACCTTGATCTTATTTGCACAAATATGGCTAGTTCTGCACATCTCTGTATGTATAATTTTCCTTCATTAAATCAGACCATAAATCAGTGGCCTTTTCCTTTTAAACTGATGGCATTTCCTCTGCCAATACTTCTGTGTGTAAGAACATCATAACAGAAAACCATTTTTTATTTACTTGATGACCTAAGTAAATTCCACTGTAATCCTCTTCCAATGTATCTTAATGCTGTAGCTGCTGCCTGTGCCTCTGACTTCTAATCGCACATAAATATTTGTATTGATATTCATTTTTCTTCTTTTTTTGTTCCTAGCTGGCAACCCATTTAAGAGTAGGGCAGCGGTGCGCAAACGGGAACGGCCCAAAAATAATTAAAAAAAGTTGCCATAATAGTCAAAGGCATCCATAACACAACAAGGCCATAGAATAGTGGTTGCTAAGGGGGGAGGCTGAGTGTCAGTTTTGTAACCATGCATTAGGAGTCAATTCTATGCAAATGAGGGGAATGATACTGAATCACAGATTTCCCCTCAGTGCTAGCTGGCACCCAGCTGTGTAGGTGCAGTAATACCATGGTGTAAGCCTAAGAGCTAGATGACTTCATAAGGGGGTGTGTCATGCATGCTGTAAGCTTACTGGGGCTCTGTGGCCCATGTTTGCCCTTAGCAAAGCACAGCTAAGGAAGGGTGTAAGTCTGAAGCTGCCTAGCAGTATTTACATTACTTAAACAGGTGTGCGTGCTGCGCACAGGGTTGTAAACAAAATAAATAAATAAATAAACCAGGAGATAGTAGCTCTGTTCACATCTGAGCACTGTGTTTGCGCGGCGCACTTTGGGGCTTAAACAGGAAGGCAATGGGAAGGGAAAACAGCAGTAGGAAGGTAATCAAGGAAAACTAGCATAGCTGGCAGGTGAAATGTATCAGAATCAGCCAATTACACAGGCAGCAGCCCAGCCCAGCATACTACTATAAACTATGCAAACAGCTTTCATTCTGTTTTTTCCCACAAACTCTATACCACCAGTGTAAACAAATTGGGAAATTTTACCTAACAAAAGCAACAAAATAATAGGGGCTGCTTTCACTCTCATAAATCAACATGTGGAAGAGGCTGAGGGTGGTGAGGATGAGAATGCTGATGACCAACCCACAGTGAGGAGAAGGAGAAGAGTGTACAGACCCAGTTTAACCTACCAGGGGCCACATGAGCTGGAGATAGTGGAGCACTATAAGGTGGACAGGGACCTCCTACAGCAAATTGTTGAGCTGTGCCTGGCACACCTCACACACAGAACCAACAGAGGGGAACCCATCCCAGTGGACACCAAGTTATGTTTAGGCTTAAGAATACTAGCCACAGGTACCTTCCAAAGGCCAAAGGGGGATATCATGGCAATCTCACAGGCATCAGCATCCAGGGTACTCCACCAGTTCCCGGATGCCATGCCAGCACATGTCAGTGAGCACATATATTTCCACAACATCTGTGAGGCGTTGACCAGCAATATGCATCTTTTCCACCAAATAGCAGAATACCCTGAGGTAGTAGGTGCTATAGACTGAACGCACATACACATCAAAACACCACCCGGAGAGGGGGATAGGATCTACATAAACCGCAAGGGCTTCCCCTTCATCAACTGCCAGGTTGTGTATGATGCCCAGGGCATTATAATGAATGTATGTGCTGGCAGCCCTGGAAGCTATCATGACTCCCATATCTGGCATTTGACACAGCTGTACCACAGATTTGCCAGTGGGGACATCCCATATGGCCACCTAGTGAGGGATGTTGGTTATGCACTGGAGCCATGGCTGATGACACCCATCAGAAATGCACACACAACCGAACAAGAACTCCATAATGAGGCACACACACAAACGAGAATCATAATAGAGCGTATGTTTGGGATGCTCAAGTCACGGTGCCTGGACATATCTGATGGAGCCTTGCAGTACACTCCAGCTACATGTACACATATTTTCATTGTATGTGCCATGCTACACAATATGATCCTGCAGAAACAGCTGCAGCAGGAACAGCATGGAGCAGGGCCACACAGCCCTCTACCATTGCCAAGGTCAGCACAGGCATAGACTAACTCAGAGGAAGAACAACCTGAGCCTGCCCCTGTAGGCAGAAGGAGGCATGCTCAGTATGCACATGCTTTAGCAAAGAGGCAATGCAAAATACATACACTGACACTGTAGGAACCCAGGGAATGACACCTCTCTCTCTGACTTACCCATACAGTAAAAAGGATGCCAAACATGACACTACCTTTGATTAACCATGTATAGGGAGTGTACTATGTGCATCTGACATAGTCATCCCTCCAACATCATTCTCAATGCTGGTACAGCCACAAGGTAAGTCACTCTCCCTATCAATTTCTGAATGGAGTAGTATGTTCTGCTACTTGTATCTATGGTGTGGATGTGAGTATGCAAAGGAATTGGGTGGCTGAATGAGATGGCAGTAGATAGTAGACACCTATATGGGCAGCATAAAATCCATAACAAATACTGGGGTCAACATAGCAGGCAGTATTAGACAAGGTGACAAATCCCACTGCAGGACATGTAGTGGGCCAAATGTGTGTCCCTAGAACACACACATGCATGTCAGTGAGGCTCATATACCCAACAACAGTCTCAGTCAGCAGGACAGGTATAGATGACCACAAATAAAGGCTGTGCTAAGGCCTCTGATTGATGGCAATGTAGAACAGCCCCCCCTCCAGACCTACACAGACAGACTACAACAGGTCAGGCAGTTGGATATTAGTTCTGCTGGGTAAGAAGTCTGAAACTGAAATGTAGGTCAATAAAACCTGAGATCTGTACTAGACTGATATGCCTCTAGTCTGCATCATAGGTCAGAATACAGAATGAAATGGAAGCCAACAGAGTACCTGAAATACCAGTACAATCATAACAAATCTTTACAGGTGTCAGGTGTGTCCCTCCCACAATCCTACATAGAAATGTAGTAACATGTACGTGTGGGTATAATAACAGTGGAGCACAGATTACCTGAGCTGGCCAAATTAGCAGGATAGATTGTCGCATGTGTACAATATGCAGGGCTCTGTGTGTTAGGTTGCTGTGTGGAAGTGGTCAGCATGTAGGCATGGAGGGTTGTGTCCCGGTAGCCTATGGCCAGTACTGTTGATGACAGGGCCAATTTCTAACAACTGCAATGCCAAACACAATGCATCCCAGCAAGACCCAATCCAGTAGTAATCCATACTAATTGTTCAGATGTAATATCTGTCACCATCTGAAAGATGGGCATGGCATAAATGTGGGCCCAGGCATGCACACAGTACACAGGTAGAAGTACCCTAGACAGAGAGTGTATAGAATGTTACTGTCAAATGGACATACTTTTGGAATTGTACATGCTAGTCAGCAGCACATTAGTTGTCTGTGTAGTATGGAATACTGATGTAGTCTGGCCAAACACTGGCAGACCACAAAAGGCATAATTATGAAGTACTGAGAAACTGCTGATGTCCCTGCACAAGCCAGCTTAAGGGGAATGCCCCATGTATATCTGTGAGTCAACTGAAAGAAGCTTCCATAGCACACATGCACTCAGCTCACCCCTCCATTAGCCACAGGTTCATCACAGGTAATATCCCTGATGTGGGAATGAGTACAATATGACCCCCACTTCTGTATGGGAATACCCATAGAAGGAAGCATGCTGAAGAGGTGTCCCATGCAGGTGTGTCCCTAGCTGTAAGCAGCACCCTGCCAGCATCCACACCAATGGATTAATAAGGACAGAAACTATTGCCATTAGCACCTGGCACACCTACCCTGTCACCCCAGGGGAATCCAGTAGCTTGCAGCCTGGGACTGTAGGAGTGACAGAATGCACTGGCCTGTTACAGATGGCCTGCATCACAACCAAATGCCCTATATTCCTCTGTCAAAGGCCTGTGCCTTACCTGTACTGCCAATGTATGTTATTTCATGGAGTCCCAAATAATGACATAACACAGTCCACAGAACACAAATGCAAGGCCATATCAACAAATCCCAGTAGCATGTCCACCATGTCCTACTGCATGAACTGTGGACCAACCCCTAAATACTGCTGGGATGAAGTGATAACTATAGGGATACTTATCAGATATCACTTGCATAATGTTAGGAAGAGGATAGAATAACGGGGGGGTAGAAACATGGACCTCATGAAGTGTGTGAAGTCTGAAACTCTGATGTGTGCCCATACTATCCCTGCCTGAAAACCCAGGAATGGTTGGCAACAAACCTGCTCGTAAACAACAATGTGAAGGGGAGCTGACCAGATATATGAGCCCTGGCTCTGTGTAACCTGTGTGACTCTGTAGAGCTGAGAGGTATGGCCACAGCAGGATATGGCCATTCTGTCACGTCGATAGATGTACAAGCATGGGATGCTCAGCCATCACAGTACCAAGGTGCTGGACCATTTACACAGACCCATCAGCAAGTGTCTGCAACTCCCCTGCCAGAATGGCATGAGTGTGCAAGAATATGTAGCCTGCAGACCACAATATTGGACACAGCTTCAGTCATCTTATATTGCCCAGGAAATTACTGTGAACAAATAAGGATATCTGTCGGTAGTTGATGACATAATACATCACAGTGTAAAACAGTACATATGTCTGAATATTTCTGCTAACAACAAAACCATGTAGCAGAAGAAGCACAGACACAATAAGTTACAGTATCCCATTATCCTTTGCCCATTATGACTACACATTGTCAACCTACCCACAGATATCCTGCAGAAACAGGTTGCTAGCTGTAGGTGTAGAACACAAATGCCTGCACTACCTGGAATGGATTCACACATTCAATGCAGAAGGTCATACTGGGCATGCTCCCACACTTATATGAAGCCCATGCCTGACAACAACAGTGGACTATACATATCTGTCAGTCACAGATGTCAGTGCACACACACCACATTGCACACCAGTCATGCTTTGCACACACACATCGGATAGGAATACACACATATATCCAAGGACAACACACTATAATAGGTCCAACATACACAAACAGAGATGTGGGAAAGAGAGAGAGACAGACAGTGACAAAGAGCTTCCCATCATGAGGCCTGTTCCACCCACCACACATCCAGTTGGCTAATATCACATGATGACATTTGCTTCTGGTAGCCCTCAGCACTATAGTGTCTTTGGTACTTGTGATAACTGTGTAACATGACAGTACAAGTCATTATTCATCTAGCAGCTGTATACACAGTCATGTCAAATGTAAAGTTGTGTGTGACTGAGTGTTGTGTGTGTGTTTCCAGATGAATGGTTTATGGCCCATTCACACACACTTGCCCTAGTTTAGCTAGCCTGCTGATGTCAGTCACCTTGAAATACCCTTTTGGATAAGGCTCATCCCTATAAGCACTGTGGTGTGTGCATTAACTGCATAATGCTATAGTGTCATGTATTAGTTAGGTAGGAGTTCTAATCCCAGACATGGCAACTGTAAAACTGTGTGTGTGTGTGTGTGTGTGTGTGTGTGTGTGTGTGTGTGTGTGTGTGTGTGTGTGTGTGTGTGTGGGCAGGGGGCTATGTGTAGGGATCATTGATTTTGAGGCCATTCACAGTCACTACTCCTCCCATTACCCTACTGTAGCAAGCCTGCTGTGAGTCACCTTGAAATACCTCCTTGGACAAGATTCAGCCCTGTAAGCTCTGTGGTGCATATGATAACTGCGTAATGCTCTAGTGTAATGCACTAGTTAGGCAGGAGTTCTAATCCCAGGCATAGTAACTGTGAAACTCTGTGTATATAGGGATTAGTGATTTTAAGACCAGTCATAGACAATACAACTACCATTGCCCTACTTTAGCAAGGCTGCTATCATTCAACTTGAAATACACCTTTGGATAAGAGCTAACCCTATAAGCTGCATGGCACATGCGATAACAGTGTAATGCTGTAGTATGATGTACTAGTTAGGTCGGAGTTCTAATCCCAAACAGGGCAAATGTGAAACTTGGTGTATACATAGGGGTAAATGATTTTGAGGCCATTCATAGAGACTACACCTCTCATTGCCCTACTTTAGCAAGGCTGCTGATGTCATTCACGTTGAAATACACTTTTGGATAATGGTTAGTCCTATAAGCTCCATGGCATGTGCGATAATTGCATAATGCTATAGTGTAACATATCAGTTAGGTATGAATTCTAATCCCAGACATGGCAACTGTGAAACTCTGTTTGTGTGTGTAGAGATCAATGATTTTGAAGCCATTCATAGTCACTACACCTCCCATTGCCCTACTTTAGCAAGCCTGCTGATGTCAGTCACCTTGAAATACCTCTTTGGACAAAAGTAAACCATGTAAGCTCTGTGGAGCGTGCAATAACTGCATCATGCGATAGTGTGTTGTATTAGTTAGGTAGGAATTCTTATTCCAGACATGGCAGCTGTGAAACCCTGTGTGTGTTTGTAGAGTGTAATGCTTTTGAGGCCATTCACAGCCACTACACCTCCCCTTGCCCTACTTTAGCAACCCTGCTGATGTCAGTCACCTTGAAATACCTCCTTGGACAAAACTCAACCCTATAAGTTCTGTGGCACATGCAATAACTGCGTAATGCTATAGTGTGATGTAACTAGTTAAGTATGACTTCTAATCCCAAACATGGCAACTGTGAAACTCTGTGTGTATACACAATAATGCTTTTGAGGCCATTCACAGTATCTACACTTCCCATTGCCCTACGTTAGCAAGCCTGTTGATGTCAGTTACCTTGAAATACCTTCTTGGACACAATTTAGTTCTGTAAGCTATGTGGCATGTGCATTAACAGCGTAATGCTATAGTATGATGTACTAAGTAGGTAGATAGAAGTTCTAATCCCAGAAATGGCAAATGTGAAACTTTGTGTGTGCGTATAAAGTAATGCTTTTGAGGCCATTCACAGTCACTACACCTCCCATTGCCCTACTTTAGCAAGCCTGCTGATGTCATCTACCTTGAAATATACCTTTGGAGAATGGCTAGCCCTATAAGCTCTGTAATCCATGCCATAAGTGTGGAACAATGTAATAGCAAAAACTGCACAGCTATGGGTTTGAATTTCATATGTGGCAAGTGTTTGTGTGTGTACTTCAAATATTTTGTCCCCATTTACAGCCAGTACACATCTCAGAGCCTGACTTTAGCAATCCTGCAGATATCACCCACTTTACAAGTATCTGTTGCGAAGCCTATACTGTGTCAGGTCAGTGGTGCATGTAATAAATGTGTAATGTAAAAGTTGTTAGACAGAGGTTTGAACCTCACCACTGGCAAATGTAAATGTGTGATTAGGGTAAAATTATTTTTGGGATCTCTCACCCACTTCATCACCCAATACCTGTATTTACAAGGGCTGGTGATGTTCCTCACCTTAGAAGTATCTTTGGGACAACATCCATCCAATAAGTTCTGTGGCACATGCGATAAATACGGTGCACTGTAGTAGCAATACATAGCTAGGTAGGGGTTTGAATCTCAGTACTGGCAAGTGTGCATGTGTGTCATCAGTATTCTGTGTGGAGGTTGCTGTGATTGTGCAATGACAAGATGCATTGTGGGGTGGGTTTTGCTAAATTATTATATTGAGGACCTACTATATGTCACAATGTCCACCTTACAAGGTAAACAATATAGGCAACCCTTGTATTACTCAGAGAACACTCTCCACCCATGTCTCATACACAAGCACACTTGGCTAGGCAGCAACTACTATACTAGTAGTTCCCTGCACATTGCCCACAGATAGTAACCACGGTGTGATTGCAGTGGACTACATGCCTGTTGACCACAACACTGCCACTGACATCAGAATGTACTGTGATGTGTGACATCTCCTAACTGAGTGTGTGTTATCCAACAAGTAAAAGGGCAAGGCACCCTGTTCCATCCCTACAATAAGCAAATAAATACTTACAGTGGTCCTTTGCTATGTTCCCCACTGGATGCCTGCAACAACTGTAGAGTCTGCAACTTTAACCCACAAAGAGAATACCATGCCTTATACACATGCCCTGTATGGACAGATACCACTAACTGCACTGAATACCTGTATCATGCTGTCAATGTAGGTGCAGGCACAACCTCAGTTCCATAGCCAGGTCTCACTACATGAGGTCAGGAATGTCACATCAGATGATAATCTGTCCACGCAACATGCCCCAGAGACCCCAAGTACACTTCAACATGTCACAGAACATGCATGTGGGACATGTGCACAACCCAGGCACTGTCCATGTTATGGAATATAGATAACATACATGGCAAGCATTGCACAGCACTGGCCACCCACAAAAGTAAATCAGATGGGTGAATGGTGAATACAATACCCACCTGTGTGGACCAATCCGGGGACTACACCCCTGAGACATACTGGAGATCATTGTCATGTGGCCTGATACCAGTGTATTTCCTTTGCCTAGCCTTGTATAGCCTTCTAGCACAGTCAGCTACTACACACCTGTGAAGCAATGAACCCATGCACGTCAGTACTAGAAAGTGTGTGTGTGTGTGTGTGTGTGTGTGTGTGTGTGTGTGTGTGTGTGTGTGTGTGTCTGTGTGCGTGTGTGTGTGTGTGTGTGTGTGTGTGTGTGTGTGTGTGTGTGTGTGTGTGTGTGGAGATTAATGATTTTGAAGACATTCACACTCACTACACCTCCCATTGTCCTACTGTAGCATGTCTGCCACCTGGTACGCTCTGTGGCGTGTATGATAACTGTGTAATACTGTACTGGAGCAAACTAATTAGGTTGGAGTTCTAATACTGTCCCTGCCAACTGTCATAATATGTGTGATTCCCAGACAGAGTGTGGTTGTATCTTCCTTGACACCTGCTTTTGTGGACAGTCACATGTACTACACTTCCCTTATCTCTCCTTTATCACTGCTGCTGATGTCACTCACCTTGAAAGATACCTTTGGACAGTTCTCCAACATGTAAGCTTTATGACACGTGGAATAACTACATAACAATGTAATAGCAATACATATTCAGGTAAGAGTTTGAAACTCAGTACTGGTAAGTGTGTGTGTTATCAGTGTCCTGCTGGGGTGATTGTGTAATGACAGGGTCTATTAGAGTATGGGTTTTGCCACATCATTATATTGAGGAGCTACATGTCCCATTGCCAACATTACAAGGCCAACATTTTCCAAACATTGTAGAGATTGTTGTCGACAATTGTCAGCCATAAATGTGTATAGCCATGTGCGATTAACATGTGACAGTATGGATTAGTACACAATATAGGCAACCATCATAATGCCCAGACCACTCTCCACCCATGGATCATACACAAACATGCTTGGCTCTTACTCTCCTACTCCCTTCCTTTCCTACTTTGTCTCTGTCTGTCTCTATCACTCCCTCTCTGGTGGATGTGGAAAAGTACACCTGCTTTGCTTAGGCAGCAGCTTGAGTTTTGTAAGTGTTGCTCATGATCAGCTAATGGCCTGTGCACAAATTGCAGTCCCCCACTAGCTAATTGCATGTGGAACTGCTGTGGTATTATTCCTATAGCCAATTGCATGGAAACACGCTCCTATAACTAAGCACTTCATGTGTGTGTTGGCCCTTTTCCTTCACTGAGAGCAAGACTTCATGTGAGTCTTTGACAAACAGCATCATAGAGGGTAGTTGGATATACTTCTTACAACATACACTGTGGAGACAGGCCAACAAACAGGAGGGAGGTGTTCCAGACATGAAGACAAAATGTAAGTATTGCTGTTCTACATTTGAAGTAATGTTAGTTTAACTGAGTTTGTGTGGATATGGCTGTTCTACATGATTTAATATCTGTCATGACAGAGTTATGTGGTTGAGGAAACTCTCACCTGTAGGGCTATCTGTAGACTGACCAGTGTTTGCAGTCTTACATATGTTGTGTTACTCACACATTTCCTATCTTTAGAAATGCAGTAGCATACTCCGAGGATTGCAGTCAGTACATGGTGACAGCCATGTGAGTTACTGACTTCATATCCCTCAGAAGATATATGTGACAACAAATGCTGTTACACCAGTAAATGTATGAGTTTATCACAGCAACATGTCAATACTGGCCCTGTGTTTGTGCCTCCAGCCACAACTCTGTCAACCTTTGTACATATGTCATGCAGCAAGAGGTGCATATGTTCCATACATCATTATTTACTGACATCATACCTGATAACAAGCCAGTGAGATATCAGACTGTTAGACATTTTATGTATAGTAGGCCTTATATTTGAGGGCAAAACTGGGACATTTTGTTGCAGTGTGTACAGTAGAGAGGTCTGTGTACTTATGGTTATTGTTGACAGACTGTGTACTGTGAATATGTACCTTGGCCTGTGTACAGACTGTGGTAGATGTCACTGCTCTTGGTCCTGCTCTGTCTGATGTTGCATGCTACTCCAGTGTATGGTAGCCTATCGACGTACATGTTTGTAGGACCAGACCGACACATGTCCCATACCACAGTCAGGCATTGAAAAACATTATGTATTGGCCCAGTATATGTAGAGTTAGTGTGTGAGTGGCACATATGAGAATGGTGTTGATCACACAGTACATAGACTGTAATATTAAGTATGCTTACCACATGTGACTGTGGCTGTCTTCAGATTGATTTTGGGTAAGCGCTTTCACACAGACGTCTGTTACTCCATGCTGTTACATGCTTGTAGAGTCTGCTATATTTGCAGGAACATGTGTATTCCCGCATAAGAAATGTTGGCCAGTATTGTGGCAGTCTACCTGTAGTTTGCACAGTGGTTTGTGCCATGCCTAGCAGCTCAGTGTATTTACCCACTGTGATGTTATGTCCAGATATTTGCCAGATGTACTGTTGATGGACCACCTTAACTGTTGTGTATGTCTGTCAAAGCAGTGGGATGCTGTGCAGATGTATGTCACTAACTAGTGTATAGTATGTGGGCTTGTGACCTCTGCTCCTCTGGTTATTATGTGTCAGGACAGATAGGGGTGTGTGACTGCATAAACAGTGTGAGCTTATCTTTTCAAGTATTTTCGTGATATCCCCAATTACATGGCTGTAAACTTCCACTTTGTCAGGCTTGGTCCACATGTCTTGCACTAAGGGGTTCTGTGTATATCTCTGGACTGAGTGTGTCAGACTGTCCACATTTATTGGTCATATCTCTGCTGTATTCCACAGGATCATTACTGTGATTTATGTGGTAATGCACTATGATGATCTTATGATGTCTGTCAGTAACTGATGGCATACATGTCAATTTCAGATGTGACTTCCCACCCATTTTTGTTAAAACAACCCCTGTTACAGTAACAACATTATACATTTATATCTGGAATACTTACATGACATCCCCTTGCACTAAGAGGTTGTGACTACTGGTGCTGAGGTACGACTCCACTCCATGTTATGGACATATGTTATACATATATATATATATATATATATATATATATGTGTGTGTGTGTGTGTGTGTGTGTGTGTGTGTGTGTGTGTGTATCTTCTTCTTCTTCTTTCGGCTTTTTCCCGGTTAGGGGTCGCCACAGTGGATCACCTGTCCGCTCATGATTGGCAGTGGAGTTTTTACAGTGTCGAGTTGCCAGCCCGGCACTCAACCTTCCACGGAAGGCACACACTCACACCTAGGGCCAATTTAGAGTGTCCAATCCACCTACAGCATGTCTTTGGGATGAGGGAGGAAACCGGAGCACCTATATATATATATATATATATATATATATATATATATATATATATATATATATAAATATAAATATATATACATATATAGCTCTATATATGACCATACATATAATGCAATATACAGATGTATATAGATACATATATAAATATATATGTGCATGTACATGTATACATATATCTACATATATATGTATATCTATATATATATATATATATATATATATATATATATATATATATATATATCCATATCCTTATGTGTGCATATGAGTGTTGTATTTACCTTCCCAGACATATCCCACCATATTTATCTGATATTTGTTTATATAGATATAACAACATAGTGATTCAACGATATGTCCACTAACAAGTATTACACAATTGTACAAGTCAAAGCAGTTGTTCACTGCTATTCCGTATGTGTGCTAACAGATATATTGGAAAAAACAACAAATGTCTTTATAGCTGTGATGGCTTAGTGGTTAACTGCTCTGACTGTTGAGTGCAGGGTCCTGAGCTGAAGCCCTACAATGGCTGTTTATTTTGTTGCTAGGCAAAACGAGGACTGTTGGGTACAGAGTGGTTAACGCAGTTTTGAGCAGCTTTAAGTGGGTTTGAGCGGGGTTGCATGATGGCAATTGCTGCTAATGTATGGTTGAACAAATAAGCTCTTAATCCATTTCAGCTTTGCTTACCAGTGCCCAAATCTGCTTAGCATTTATATTTCAGCAATGCTGAAACCTGCTAAGCTTGGCTCAGCCCTGGTAACCAGTGATCACATTCCAGTCTGATAAAATAGGGTAATTACATCTTTAGTAAGTGTATTTAATTCCATGTACATAATATGGGTCTATGTGCTGTCATTACAGAAGAAAGAGGTGTGAGTCTACTGTCTGGGACACCTGAGTATATATGGCTTGTACAACACTCTTTTCCATTTGAATGTGTTTCATACATGGGTAGTATCCCAGGTTATATGCAGTCACACTGGCATGTAGTGTATCATTACGTTACTACTGTTGACAGTGCATTCCCAAGTAAGAGTAGATTGCAGATGTCTGCCCAGCTGTGTTATGAATGCCACAGCTAGGAATTCCCAGCCTGTACGCACCACATGCCATGGTTACCTCAACTACAGTACCACATTCAACAGAACATGCTTGGGTACAGGTCTCCAAGACAGACACTGACCATGTTATGTAATACATGTTGCATACATGTCAATTGGAGCACCTCACTGGCCCTCTGCAAGAGGCAACCAGATTATTGGATGTTGCATTTAACTCTCACCATGAGGATCACTCCAGTGGCATCAGTTGATAGATGGCCTGCTGGCAAATGGCAGGTGGCATGATACCACTGTACCCACATCCCCTACTCTTCCTATCTCCCCATGGACAATATCCTGGTACACACCTAGGAACACCTGCACCTATGGACCACAGTACTGACAAATGTGTCAGTGTGCATTGCTGAGAATAACACTATCTGTGTGTTTGTAAACCTGTAGTTGATAATACCCTGAGGGCCTTCACACCCACTACACCCCCCCCCCATTGTCATAGTTAGCTATGGCTGCTGCTGTAATGGACATTACATGTACCTTGTTACACTCTTCACCCTATGGGCTACCTGGAGCTTGCAGTACCAGCACAACACTGTTGTACAAATGGGTAGATAGGCATGGGTTACCCTCTGAGTCCTTGCAAGTGGGTGTATGTGTGCATGTGTGTATATATGTAGGATACAGCATTCTGAGGCCACATTCTCCTTATACAATGCACTTTGCCATACAGTATAAGGGATAGTGATGTTGCTGGACCATAGGAGAGCCATGACAAAGCATCACCTACTATCCTTGTGGCACATGCAGTAGATGCATATCCCTGTAGTAGCACTCTTGAGGTAGACAAGGGGTTGTATTACAGTCCTGGTCATTGTCTGATGGTGGGTATGTCAGAGTATTATCATGGGTTTTAATGAGTACAATATCCAATGTGGGGTGTGGGTGCTGGGTATACTGTCTTTATGCCATGGTACCCCCAGTACATGTTCCAATGTCCACTGTATGGGGACCACTGTCACCATCAACCATACAGGCAACTGATTACATTATCCAGCCCAAAGATGCATGTGCTGTGTGCAATTTACCTGTAACCGAATGGACACGCTGACAAGGTAGTTAGCACTGATAAACCCAGGTCTCTCAGATGTGTGTATGAATGTTATGTGTTTGCCAATGTGTATATGACAGTATATCACACTGTGTATTGCTCATAAACAACCAGTACATCCCCCATTACCATACTGTACAAGGCCTGGTGATATTCTTCACTTAACAAGTAATCTGGAACACACCTCATCCTAAAAGCTGTGTGGTATGTGCAGTTAAGGCCACACACATTAGTAGCAATAAGTACCTGGGTAGGGGTTCTAGTCTCATGGTTGCCAAGTAAGAGTGTATGTGTATCTGAAGGGATCTACTTCAGTTTGCAGAAGATACATGTCCCAGGAGATCATCTGTCTGGGAAATGACTGGCAAATGCTAACATTTCACAGGTATCATCTTGTGGAAATTCATTCCATCACAACTAGTACTAGATGTGTAAATGCCCTCTTCCCCACTGTATATCTGTACAGCGATACTGGGGTTGGTATATATAGCTGGGTGTGGATCTTGTGGACACAGCCACCATCATTGCAGTTATTATTGAGTGTATCCCCCCACTTAGTTGGCCTTAATACTGTACAGTTTATGTTAACAGGTTTACTAGTTGTCAGTCACACTATCTGTTATTCTACACCACCCCATACCCTCCAAAGGGTTGGGCTGTGCAACCCAAACCAGCACGCCTATGTTTACCAAGTTGAGGATTGCACTACATTGGGGAAGGGGACATATACCCTGCCAATACCATTGTCAATGACATTAAACTAGCAGACTGATTTTTTCCCAATGTGATGTTGTGCCTATTCTGTCTTGGTGGAATTACATAGGCTAAAATGGATTCCCTACAAAAGTACATATATCCATGTGTATGGTATTCTCTGTGTATTGCATCAACACCCAAGCCTCTGTGTGTGTGTTATACACAAACATGTGGTGTGTACCACCCAGTACACTTACATTGTCCACTGTAGAAAGGCTGCTAACATCAGCCACAATGCACTCATCTGTATACACCCCTCAGACCTATCAGGCATGTGGCACATGCAGTAACGGTTATACAGACCTGTGACTTGTGTTCAGCTGTGCCCAGTATATGGCACAGTCAAGGTGTCACCACAGTGCCATACCCTTTGTAGGAAACAACAGTAGACCAACATCCTGCTGACACATAGACACCTACAACACAAACGGAATAGATTATGGAGACCACAATCACTCAGTGTTAATAACAGCTATAATGCATCATAGCTGGACAGCTATACATCCTGTCATGTAAGCATTAAACTTTAGTGCTGAAAACATGTTACACAACATTACACTGGTACACCGTAGTACAGTCACCCTGTGTATCAGAACGATATTAGCCTGTCCATGCATTGATGATATGGATGACAGGGATGTGGCACATGTATCTTCATATGCACAGGGTATGTTGTGGGTTTGCCAAAGACCTAGGCTGAGCCATTTGTTTGACATCATGTTGTGTGTGTGTGTTAGGGGGTTTAATTATTAATTGGACTGTGCAGATGTGGTGTGTGTAGGTATGGGGTTGCCCTAGCTGTGTCGGTGATGTGTGTGTGTGTATGCATGCACACAGTTCTGCCATGTGGCTGCCCTATACAGGGGTTTGTTGGACAGCTGCAGACTGTACCTGGGAGGGTGTGCAGTTAACCCTCTCTGGCTATGGACACGAGAACTGTGCCTGCCAGGGGGTCCATGGGCACTACCAGGTACAAGCCAAATATGTTACTCTCCCTTGATGACATATGTCTGCTAGATCCGGGTCTTTCTTTGGACCAGCCAGGGCCACATGCATGTGACCTGGTATGTTGTGGTGTGGACAGCGCCCAGCTGCAGTGCTGGTGCTGATACTGCTACTACGGGAGAGGTTCTGACTTTTTGAATGCCCATGTCAACCTCTACCTCTTGGTGCTGCTGACCTACATCCACGTGGCTGTTGCACTACTCCCACCATATGCTCAAGCAGAGAAGTTCCACAGTTGAGCATTCCCAACTTCTCACTTAACCATCTATCCAGTACCTCTGCAAAATAACGGTGGGCACCTGCAAGATCACGGATGTTGTCAATAACAGCAGAATGAGTAGCCCTCTGGAGCCTCAGACCCTGTTTGGTACAGCATTCCATACATGCATGCAACTCCATGATGGCCTGAAACATGTATCTGTTGACACCAGCTGTGGCACTTCTGCCAGGGGCATGATGACCAGCAGCCCTCCTATGGCCACCTCTGTACATCTGCCTGTGTGGTACCTCACCAGGCTTTTGGCTATGGCTGCTGTGTCCAGACACACTTGCCATAGTCACCACACTGTCCTGTCCCATGCCACCACCCACCAACTGTCCCTCATGTATGGCCACTGGTGATGGGGTATGTATAGGCAATGTGACTGTGCAGGGATGGGGTTGATAATAGTGAGATGTCAAATGATGGCACAGCTTCAGCCCCTGACAACCCTGCCTGTGCCTCACCACACCTATCATCATTGTCAGAGTCTGTATGGACACTAACATCAGTTTGCCTGCAGGAGGGACCTTGACCCACCTCACCACCTGTAAGGGGATAACAAGAAATGCACTTTAAGACCCGTACATCATTGCTTAACTGTACACACACACACACACACACACACACACACACACACACACACACACACACACACACACACACACAGGCACACACTTACAGGTGAGGTTGCACAAAGATATTACACACAAACCTATCATTACCCATCTGTCAACATGCATGACATATGGCACTCAACAGCATGTACTGCAGCTATAGTCAATCCCTGTTACCAACATTATACATCTCTGTGATGCATGAGTTGTCTTAGTAGGTGATGCTCCTTCCCCTGGAACACACTGCACCCATGTACACAGTATTGTTGTGTACCTGTTGAGCATCCTGGCATGTACTGTGCACCATATCTCACAGGTGTACACGTCATTGCTGAATATGTATATGTGTGTCAGTTATGTTTGCTCTGCTGCTCACAGCCCCTATGTGTTTGTGCGACACATACCTGGGATGATATATGGACAGATGTCAGGAGTGAATGCCTGATGTCTGATTTGCAGATCTCATCATCAGTGGTGCATGTATGACCAATAAAATACAATTACACTGACAACCTTCAAACCTTACTGTGGCTATGAGGAGTGTACACACCCTTATTGACATGGCACACTCTTCCCTGGTATGCCATGGCATCACAATACTGCATATGTTAAAATTACATGAACCTGATATGTGACATATGACCTGTGCAATCAAATGCAGTATCAAACAAATGTGTTAGTTGTGCAGATGCTGACTGAGATGCATACAATATGTGGGTGCATAGGTGTGCACACCTTTAACATGATGGTTTGTTGCACCAACTGTTACATTTACTACAGCAGTCACTATTCCAGGAAGGGCTATACTAGCATGGCCCATCCGCACTTGCTAGTATTTGGTCACTCTGCCCTACAAATGTCCCCTGACTCTGCAAGATTACAAGGTCAACTCATGTGCACAGCCCTTGGAGGTCACACAATGCCTTCACTATTGCTGTGGAGTCAGGGTTATGTCTGCCACAATTCATGACCTTGACTGTGTGCAGATACAGCCATTCTTAGTGAGATTTGGAAGTCTGCTTCAGTTCACTGTTGTGTTTCAGGATGACACCCCTCCCCATCCTCAGCCTTTTTGCTGATGTTTGACAACTATGGGTTACACATGAGTGTAATTTTGCATTGTCCTAAATTCAGAACACGGTGCGTACCGAACTAGTCCCTGCTAATGAATGGCAAACATACAGGTGTAAACTGGCACCAGCAAGGTACAGATGGGGATGGTGGGCCTGAGGTGGAGTGAGGTGGTGCTTGTGCAGCACATGTACCTTAATTGATACTGTCTGTAGGCTTTGAACTTGGTCTTGGTACACCATTACACATTGCAGTACATGCCTTTGGTGGACTTTTGATGTTATGCATATGCTATCTGTAGGGAGCCCTGGGTGATGTTTCCTGTGGAACAACTGTCCCATCTGATTACCCTAACCCATAGGGTAATCAGATGGGACAGTTGTTCCACAGGAAACATCACTTATGCAGAGTCCAGGTGATTGTGACACAGGTACTGCACAGCCAGTACTTGCTAGACATTCCTGCAACTCCCTCAGTGTTGTGGCATGTTTCTAGGCAGCCTCCATGACCAGTTTGCAACATGTGTTGTCATCTGTCTTGGATGGCCATCAGTTTATTTTCTACATTAATGCTGTCCCATACTTCCTTGTCACATACATGACTATCTGTACAGTTTGCCATGGTATATGCAATGGTGAGCTAAGGCTACATATTCCACTTCTGCGTGCTACCTGTTGGGTATGGGATCCATTTTGTGGATTGTAAGATGTGTGCAAGCCACTGCTGCCTCTGTTGCAGTTGAGTGGGAAAATGTGATGGACATATGTCTTGGACAGCAGATCATTTCTTGGCGAAACATTGAGGGCCCGTACTTGCTGGAAGGCGCATACTCATGAAGAGTGAATGCTTTCAGTACCTCGAAATCTGCTTCCCCAATATGTTATTTGGAGTGTGTGCACACATGTGCTTCCAGTGTTTGTTAAGATATGTATTCCCCATATTTGCTGTCCTAACATAGGATTCCATATTACACCTCCATTGCTTATGTTAGGACCACATTACAGGTTGTAACGGTTGTGGAATGTGGTATTGTGATATGCCATTGTGTAGATGTGTAACAGTTGACATTGTACTAGTGGTATATACACTGTTGTAACACTGTATAAGGGTGATGTTTTAGACATGTTCCTACTGCAGGCCATTTGTCCCGCCATTATATTCATCTCTGTGCACACATCTTGCAATGACAGGTTGTTAGTTATATTTCAGGACTCTTACATACCCTTCAGATATGCCACCATGGTGACCACTGTGATGTAGTGCAGTTAACAGCAACAATAGGTGAACATGTACAGCATGCATTATGGGTAGGTGTGTTAAATGTGTGCATGGCAAATACCATGGCCATAACATGGCCGGTGTATTGGCAAACCTGAACAATGCCATACTCACCAGCTACAGGCTGCTGCCCCAGTGGTATACCAAAGAGACATACATAGTTGTGTGAGAGATGTGATGTCAGTACCCACACCTGTGGTATTGGTACAGGGTGGGCGCAGCATTTCAGTGCATCAACAATACAGACCCACAACATCACAGATTATGCACATCTGTTCATTACTACAATGCAGCAACAGACTATATATATTTTATCTCACATATGCATGATTAAACTCTACAGATGCAGATGTATAAGCAACAGTGGTCTACTAATGTGCCCTATGACCTTACCTGCACGCTGCTTGTCTATTGTGTGGGTAGCACCCACCTCCACAATGCTATCCACTGGGTCTTGTCTTTGCTGGTGGGCAGGTGCCCCAAGGCTGGTGAGGAGTTCCTCAGCATGTGTCAGGAGGGCTGGATGGCATGACCCCCCCCTGTGAAAGCTGGTCCCTCATAACTGCAGCAGCACACTGAAGGGTGTGACGGATGAGGTCAGTGCACCGATGTTGGACCTGCTCATAAGTGCGGTTATTCAGGCCAACATCATTTACCCTGTGGACGAGTTGTGGTAGTGCTGCACCAGGTAGTTGATTATGACTTCATTTTCCTGGAAGGAATAAACTGGCAAATGCTCTCTAAACATGGTGCCTGAAAGACATAAAGTGGAAAAAAGGTCTGAGGACCTAATACTGCAAGGATATAATAGTTGTTGATTGGCATCTCTGTCTCCCCCCCCACCATATCTGCAACAATAATCAGAACACACAACTGAACGGGTATGTTTACAGCAAACCTACTTTTGGGACATATATCGTATTGTACGACAAATAGTGCAATGTGT
>NC_056735.1:1699483764-1699496264 GCF_019279795.1 Protopterus annectens
TGCCTCTCTCTCTCTCTTTCCACTACAGGGATTGAGCTGCTTTGAATAGGTTGCAGCATGGATTTTGTAGGTGATGATCATGATCAGGTGATCACCTCTGCACCAATCAGTTTTCACCACTTGCTAATTGCATGCAGCCAGCTGTGTAGTACTTCCAATTACCACTGTCATGGCAACCCACTACTATAAATTAGTACATTATGTGTGCACTGTCCCTTTATCTTTCTTGTATGGAAGACATCCTTCCTGTGTGTGGGCAGCAGTGTTACAGAGAGCAAGTAGCAATACCTCTTACAACAGGACTGGCAGACACAGGCCAACTACATATTTGTTTAAGGTTCCAGACCTACGGGCAGTGTGCGTATTGTAGTTATATGCATTGAATACCGCTAGTTTTACAGGGTTTGTGTGTACATGCTAGTTTTGCATGGAATGCAGTCTGTCTGCATAGTTCTCAATTGTGGGTCTATCCACATTTAGCCAGAGGATTGGCTGTTATGTTTTGTCTCTTCACCACACAAGTCTTGTCTCTGATATATCAGTGGCATTCTCTCTGTTGAATGCTATCAGTACATATCTACATCCGTTTGTGTTTCTGACTTCATATTCCTGAGTAAGGGTATATTGCAATCAATCCTGTAACACCAACAACATTCAAAGTGTATAACAGTAATATGGCCCTGTGTTCCAGCCTCTGTCCTCCACCTATATACCAGCCTTTGTCTATATGTCATGCAGTAAGAGGTTAAGTAGTACCCTATCATTAAGTACTGGCATTCCTGCTATCATACTAGTGATGTTGTGGACTCCCACACATATTGTGGGGATGGGTCCATATATATGATGGCTACAGCTGGACAAAATGTGTGTGACCTTGTACAGTCCAGAGTTCAGTGCATGTAACACTTTTATATGCCCTTGTAAGTCATTCTATGAGGGACGGGTATGCACAGTTTTTAACCTAGGCTGTTACAACAAGTGAGGGATGTCAGTAGTAAGACACATGAAGGTATATGACATTTTCATACATTTCACCATGGGAACAGTGGTGGGCTAGTGCTTACTGTCTTACAGACAGTTCTGTTTGTCAGTGTGATAGTGATGTTTTAAGTTAAGCATTGTTATGTAATAGATACATTTTCATTGTGACAACTTAATTCTATCCCCCCCTAGGGGTTGAGTACAGAGTGGAATTGGAGGCTGCTGAACTATATCTGTAATTAATTAGTGTTGATTGATTCTTATCTTCCAGACAAGTGATTTTTTTACTGTTTTACTACTTGAAGACCTTGGCCTGGACAGCAACATATGTTATGCTTTCAGATTACTGTATCAAATGTTTTGTTTGAGATTTGCATTACTCAGTTATTATGTATTTCAAACACCTAACTGCTATATGAAATGGCATATACAACTGAAATAGTACACAAACATTTCTATATATGCAGACGTGTGTCGTGTCATATCCTTTGACTTGTCTGTGGGTATATGTTTCATGCAATAATTGTCTTTTGTATGAAAGAATCAAACACTGGCCATTTTAAAAGGTGGCAACTGTAGGAATACTGCCTGTTCGATATGCTGTGCACCATCTAAATATATATCTTCTTATACATATCAATAAGTAGTAATATATGTATATGTGTATATATGTGTATATACATATACATCTATATATATGCGTGTATATATATATATATATATATATATATATATATATATATATATATATATATATATATATATATATATGTGTGTGTGCGTGTGTGTTTATGTATCATTGGAATGTTTACTGCTTCCACATTGTACATTCCCTATGGTACACAGACTGTTCTGCATGATATGTTATTGATATCATCCTGACATTGTACAGCTGAGATGGATTACTGTTAATGTGTTGTAGCTATGTTGTGTAGGGTCCAGGGTATGAGACTTGCAAGTGTTGGTTATTGTATTGCAAGGCAGATCTGTTCAGCAGTAGAGGAGGGATGATACCAATAATTACAAGAGGTACTTATTTTGGGCCCCTTCACCCCCAGTAACAGTGCCTTTGGTCATACATTTATTTTTTGTGTTTTTTTTAATATATATATATATATATATATATATATATATATATATATATATATATATATATATATATATATATATATATATATATATATATATATATATATATATTTATATAGATGTGTGTATATATATATATATATATATATATATATATATATATATATATATATATATATATATACATATATATATATATACACACACATACATATATACGTCTACATATATAAATACATTTCCCATACTGCTGAATGACTGTGCTGGATGATATTTTTGAGAAAACATCAGATTTATTGCATATGAAATGGGTTAGTTGTAAATCACTTTGGCTATAGCATGCAGGATCCTGGGTTTGAGACGTGCAAGGGCTGCTTATTTCATTGCTGGGCAGAACAGGGGCTGTTGGAGGCAGAGTGATTAAGGCTCTATAAAGCAGTTGTAAGTGGGTTTGCATGGGTTTGTGCAGATTTAAGTGACACTTTGAGAGCTTTGCTTATGCCAACTTGTGGCCGGTTAAACCTGCTCTAATTTCAAATAAAGAAAAGGAAAAAAGGGAGATAGGAAAGTGGTGAAATTGGGGCAAACAGGGGGACAAACAAGAAGAGAAACAAGTAAGGATGTGCAGGATGGGTGTAGGAAAGGACCATAGCTCTGCATTTCTTTGGCAGCAACAGCTGCTTTTCAATGTGGGCAAATTAGAATTTGGAGCCTCGCACCTTACAGAAAGATGTGTGGGCATCCTACAATATGGATGATTGGTAGGGTTAGATTGTGTGATGGGTACATGTCTCTGGAAGAAAGGCAGAGCTATGTATGGGACATGATTTTTTGTTGGACAGATGCACTTTTTTTAAGGTGAGAGCGGGATGATAAGTAAGGATTATTGGTAAGTGTGGTGAGGGATGTTTGGTAGGAGAGGTTGCATTTGCAGACAGACAAGGCAAACAAGACAGCAGATAGGGAGGCATATGACACATGGGGGGGTAAACACCTTGACTGGGAGGGTGGTCAGGAATCCAAGGCTCATGAGCCCACCAGATGGTAGTAGTGGCACTGATGTCCCCACCCAATGGCAGTCACCACTATTCCTATACAGCCCCAAAGGTGGCTGTTCTGAAGGCTGGGCTGGAGGGGCCACCTGCCCTCTAGCTGTGACAACCTGCCCTCCACCTGGTACAGGCAGTCATCCAGCTCCATCTGGAGGACACTGCACACCATGCCACAGACCTTGTCCCGGGTAACAACATCCTCACCCGGCCACTTGCAGGGGGGGGGGGTGAGCCCCATCCCCTGCAGCAGTTCCACCCAACGGTGGTGCAGGACCAGCAGATGAGGGAGGTCTGGGTTGGCAACCAGATATGCTGAGACCTGGCGCCTCGGCCAGTTGGGGTGGGAGAGGCAGATCCGCTGGTATCTGCCTTCCCATATGTGCTACGGTGTGGAAATTAACAATGAATATTAGTTAGTCATGCACAACACATTACAACATTAGTCAAAATAGCATGCATGTATATTCCCATTTACCCAAAACAGTGCAATTATAACAGTGCCATAGCAAACAGAACACATGCATATATGGAATGGCATTCAGGGTTGCAACAGCATGCCAGTTAGTGGTATATCAGGCAGGCAATAAAATGATTATTCAACAGGGAATATTTGTATGCACACAGTTTAAACAATGATAAACTAAATGGAATGGTCCCAACAGTAGAGGTTTGTTTAGGAACATACCCATGTTGGTTTCAGTATGATGGTTGGATCAGTTGAGTGGTGGGGGAAGGGAACAGATTCAGTTGACAACTGCTATCAAGTATATTTGTCAGTACACTACTATTCACTACTCTACATTCTGACCACACTTACACTCTACCTGGGCCATGGGGTTGCTACAGCACACCAACAGCTGTAGCTATCAATAAAGCAATTGTACCTTTATTTTAGTTATACACATCAGATCTATTTCTATACCAATTTATTTACCTGTGGGTCTGTGCAGATAAACTGTGTGCACATTACATTTCTGTTTCTACACATATTTCAGATTCACATATTAGTTGCAGGCCCTGGAGTGTGTGTTGTGCCTTTCACATACATCTACTGTGACATTCTCTCTGTGCAGGTTTTTTAGCAACTGGGGAAACTATCTGTGACAGCGTGATACTTGAGTAGCTTGTCTGGGCCAGACTGCAGAGTGTGGATGTCTAGCTTGCATCTATTTGTAAGACTGGGGCTGATCAACACAGCAATTGTACACCTTTCATAGTTATACACATCATACTAGTATTTCTATTCATATTTCTTTATCTGCGTGCCCTGCATGGAAAATGTATGTGCTGCAGTACATTATTTTTTCTATTCAAATTGCAGTTTACAACTGTAAAACCAGACTGAGATGTTAGTGGCAGTCCCTGGATTTGAACCGTGGTGTGTGTGCAAAACTGAGCTACAGGCTTAGAACGTATCAAACTGAGCTACTGGGCAGGTGTCGTTTGTTGCTTGTGACATTTCTATCTAATACATATTTTTGTGCACAGTACTTTTATCATGACATGTTGCATTATTTGTTTCCCATTTGCAGTACAAATTATGCATACACAACGGACATTGGTGTCACTGTTTGTGAATCGTGCACATTAGCTGGATTGCACATTTGACTGTTTTACAGCTACATACTGCAATTTAGATTCCTGAGTACACAATGTAGGTTTTAAGTCAGCACCTGTTAGCCTTATACATTTTTCAGTACATTCACAACTACATACAGCTGAAATTGAATGGTTAACACAGGACAATGCTGGCAGACAAACAAGTAAAACATATTCTGATGGATTGTTGTTTTTTTCAGTTATTTGACATGCCCATTCTAAAGTATGCAGACAAGCAATGCTAAATCAGTTCACATCAGTTAATGAATTTTGCAGGACATACATATTTCTGTTTTTTAGGTACAAGTGAGATGATACATACCAGTGTTTGAGATCACCTTTATTAGTTTTGACATACATATCTGTGTACAACTCAGAAATCCACAATTACTATTCCTGCATGATCTGCACAGGGGAATGCTTTTCATTTCTAACTGTTACAGTAGCCCTGACATGGCACTTTCTTGGCAGGCTCACTCAGACACACTCATACATATTGTAATATTTCTCTTCTGCATATTGTACCTTGTTTGCTACTGATATCTCTATTACACAGCAGCTGGAAATACTCAATTGTACCACTGGCAGCCTGACAGAGGCATTTATTCCTTACTTTTACAGCACAATTATATATACAGGTGGTACTAACATTACTATAATTTTGAATTTGTACTGCTAATAGTAGGGGGGTATTCTGTACTCACCGTACTGCTGATGCATCTGGGCCAGTTGGTGGGCATGATCCTCAACATTCTGGGACCTGTCTGCAGCAGCGTATGTGGAGACATCACACATTATTCACACCTGCACAGTCACAAATTTAACTTTTTCCATACTTAGAGATACATAAGACTGCATACTTACAGACAGGTGGGACATCCTGCGCTTGGGCTTCTTGGATCCACTGGTCCAAGATTGCACCCCTCCTCTGCTTCAGGTCATTATGGTGGTGACATACCTGCTCACCAGTCCGGGGTATGCCAGTGGCACTGGTGAGATCACGTGCAAGCTGGTCCCAGGCTTCCACTTTGTACTGCAAGCCCTGGTACTGGCCCTACAGTAGCCTGCTGCCATGGTTTTTAACTAGGAGCCCAACCATGATGCTGGACTCCTGAATGTCCCAACATTGCACTCAGAAGTGAACACCTTCATCAATGCCAGACATTTTTTTTCCTGCTGTGAGCAATCCCAAATGGTTATGGCTGTATTCCTGTATGTGCAGTTTAAATATGGCAGTTTTCCTACTCTTTTTCTTGATTGGCCAGTTTTAATATGCTGCACTATGCATAGCTCTGCACAAATTTGCATAGCAATGCTTACACCAGCTAAGCAGAGCTGAAAGCAGGTAAGCAATGCTTACACTAGCAAAGCATTGCTTAAATCTATTTTTTTTCATTACATTTATAAATTATTTTTACATTTATATTTTACATATTCCCACCCCTACTGTGCTATATGTGAGCCATATGATTGACATCTATCATTCAAATTCCTTAAAAATGTTTTAAATAATTTGGCAGAGGGAGGACTCGAACTGAGCATGTTCTACATGCTATACCATGGCAGTATCACTATGCTACAGCAGCTTGATGATGTTTTCTATCACAATAGCACTTGTCTATCATTCTCAGGATTTCAGCTAGGCTAAGCATAGTGGCACACTGCACAAACAAGGTGTGCACTGCTTAAACTTCGGATTTATTTGATGGAAAAAAAAACTACTTTTTTAATTACTTTTGCTTTCCTCTTGCCCTACTGCTTCCATGCATGTAGGGAAAGAGTGCATACATTTGGGGATGTGCACTTGAAAGCTGGTGCCTTCTAGGTGTTTGTGTTTTTTTTTTTCAGTGTCCGTGGAGACTGAAATGTTAGCTATTTACATTTCAGTGTCTGTGGACACTCGTTTACTATATAATATTAGAGCCAGACTCTAATATTATATAAATTGACACTCATCTGTGTCAGAAAGTGCTGTTTGGCAGTTTCTGAGCAAAGGGGGCATGTTACATGTGCAGGCACTGCTGACACACACTCCCTCTGCTTGCTCCTGGTTTGTGTCCATTTAGATTAGATAGCAGCGCACCTTCATGCATATGCAATGCGAGCTGCTATTCTAAATGGACACAAATCACTCTGTGCTAGAATAGCCTTATTCTTGCATGGAGCTTCATGAGTCCTGGGGTTGGTTATGGAGGTATAGTTCTTTCAGTGCTGTTTTGAATGTTTTTATTGAGTCTAGTTGAGTGATAGGGTGAGGGAGAGCATTACTTACTTTAGCAACTGCATGGGAATAAACACATTGTCTGGCTCTTTTGTTGGGTTTGGTTACAGTTAGGCATTGTTTGTTAGAAGACCTAAGGTTTTGAGTTGGGGGTGTATGTTTGTTTGATTGTTTGAAGAAATGGGCAGTATTTAGGGCAGTATTTAGGGTAACATAGTAATTTGTGGGTAAGAGTAAGTTGGGTGTAATGAAGGCAACCAGGGAAGTCAAGCCAGTTTATAGTTTTTATGGCCAGGCAGTGATGTGTGCGAGATGGCATACTGGAGACAAGCTTAGCTATTTTGCAGTAGCAAGACTGTAATTTGTTTTAGAGAGATGTGTGTAGGTTAGTGAAGATGGGGCTACCATACAGGGAAGAAGGAAGAAGTAGACTGTTGGCTGGTTTTAATTTGGTGGCTTTGTCCAAACAGAGTTTATGCCTATAGAGCTTATCAAGCTTAACATGGGTCTTTTTTATTGCACTGAGTATGTGATTTTCAAACAAAAGTTTATCATCAATAGTGATGCCAAGTAGTTTAGTGGATTTTACAATTTCAATTTCTGTTTTGTTTTGTGAGAAAATTTTAAAGTCTAGAGTTAGGGGGTTGGATGAGAAGAGTAAAGGTTTTGAATTTTTGGGATTTAGTAGCAGCTGAGCCTCATAAAGATAGGATTCAATGGCAGTGAATGAGTTTTGTGTTAACTTTAGGCGAGCAAAACTGTTGTTAGAGGATGTGATTATTGTTGAATTGTCAGCATATTGAATAAGTATACTTTGCAGGGATGTTTTATGGAGATTGTTAATGAATATATTAAAAAGCAGGGGCCCAAGAACAGACCTTTGGGGGGTCCTGTGTAGTTAATTAGGTATTAGGACTGCTTGTTTTGCCACCTGGCAGATTGTTTTCTTTTATGAAGATAGTTATAGAACCATGTTAGAGTGTGTGGGGATCAGTTTATGGTCTCAAGTTGTAGAAGTAGTTTAGAGTGGGACACAGTATCAAATGCTTTTGATTGGTCAAGTAGTATAACTAAAGTAAGTAGACCAGCATCAAGAGCTTTGTTTACAGTGGTGGTAAATGAAAGTAAGGCTATAGTTGTGCTGTGTGCTGGACAAAAATTGTATTGGGTGGGTGCAAGTAAGTTATTGTCTGTGAGATGTTATAGTAGCTGTGAATGAATACACTTTTCTAGGATTTTAGATACAGGTGAAAGTATAGAGATGGGCCAGTAGTTAGATAGGTCACTGGTGTTACCACATTTGTGTAGGGGAGTAATAATAGAGTTTTTCCAGAATTGTGGGATGTAAGACTCTGAGCTAGATTGATTAATGATAATGCTAACTGGGAGAGGTATCAAATCTGCTGCAAGATTTAGGTATTCAGCTGGGAGGCTTTCAAAAGAGGGGGTGCAAGGCTTTAGTTTTGAAAGCAGTTTGCATACTAGACAGATGGGTACAGGTTGTATCTGAAAAGGAAGAATGGATAGGATTTTGTTAGAGTTACAATTTTTGTGGGAGGAGTCTATATTTGTGAGGGGGTTAGAGAATTTATTGTTGTAACCTTTTAAATTGGTACTTGTATTAGTTTGTAAAGTTAAATAATTGACAACATTTTGGATAGTTTCAATAAAGTGAGAGTTGAAAGCATGGACAATGTATTTTGGGTCTTTGTCAGGTGATGGGGTAGGGTTGAGCTGAGAACTAGGATTAAGAAGAGAGGAAACAGACTTCCAGAAGATCTTGGGGTTATTTTGTTGGGTTGACAGTTTAGTGGAGAAATAGCTTTGACTGATTCCACAATGACCTGATCTACTTCTGGTGCCTTGCTGTTTCTAAGTGTTCTGATAGCTGATTTTACCTCTTTGACTGTTGGCTTTGAATCAGTGGCTAGGCCCTCAGGGAGATCAATGGATGGCAGACTGACCATTGGTCCATGAAGTGGGTCATAGTTGTAAAGCTCTTGAAATAATTCTTTCCAAGGTTTCAGGCATTCACAAGGTGAGTGCACGAATGTCCCATATACTTTTTTGATGTTGTCGCAGGTGGGTTTGGTCTTCCCATTCACTCGTTTGAGGTTGCGGTACTTGTGTCTAGTATCATCCAGATACACCTGCTCATCAGATATTCATGGCTGCATTCAGCAGCAGATGGGTGGGTATAGTGATTTTGTGCATTCCATGATAGATTGATATCTTGCTTTCTGATTCATCTACGTCCTTCATTTGGGCCGGTGCTGTAAACTGGTTTAACAGTGCGATCTGGAATTCCTGTTTGCAGGTGGGGGCCATCAATTGCTTCTAGTCCAGCCTGGCTGGTGGAGGTGACTTATGCTTTGCATGCTGTGCGTGAAGCTGCACCATGGCATGGATGAGGAAATGATCAGAGTCACAGTCAGGTCCTCGCATAGTATGGCTATCTTTGAGTGATGATTGGAAGTGAGAGTTGACCAGGATGTAGTCTAGTATAGCCAAGTCATCGCCGGATGGATTTTGCCATGTGAGCTGGTGTTTGTAGGAATGCTGGAAATGACTATTTCCCACAATGAGATAGTTTGATGCAGCAAAAGGCAGAAGTGCAGGCTATAATTTTTCATGTTCCCATGGCCAAATCTACCCATCATTCCTTCCCAACCAGACCTGATTTACAGATGTGGGCATTGAGGTCTCCCGCCAAGATGATCATCTCACTTCATGGAATTGAATCCAGCTTTTTTATCACTGATGACCTGCTTTTTGGCAATGTTGCGCAGTTGCTTATATTTGAGTTGATTTTGTGGGGGGTTTTTCTAAGCCATTCTTTCCAACCTTTATCCCTGATAGTAAGTAACTGTTTAGTTTTTTTAGTTAGCCAAGGGGCTTGATTGAGCTTAGTTCTTTTGGTAGGTATAGGGGCAAGACTGTTAAGAGTATCAAGAAAGAGTTTGTTGAAGTAGTTAACTGCTTCATCTAATGGTAGAAGTTTGATAGGGTAACAATAGTGGGTTTTTAGAGTATCTAGAAAAGTTTGTTGATTGAAATGGGTGAGATTTCTGGTTGTACGTAGAGTATGTAGTTTGTCTATTTCAGTATGGATTCTATGTGTATAGGCAGGTAAATGGTCACTAAGGGTATTTGAAAGGGTTCTGTCTTAGTGAATGTTTGAGGGTGTGAGACTAGTATCCAGTCTAGGGTTGACTCACTGTGTTTATTCACCATATGTGTGGGGTCTGAGATACGTTTGATATGATTGTGTGATGTGGGCAGTGTCATTGACAATATCTGTAACCTTAGCATCACCGTATGCAAAAATGGCACTGTCATTGGTGAACATCAGGTCAGTCACAAAATAGGTTTCATCATACTCGACTCTGCTCCTGCCCTCAAATACATTCATAGTGGTGGTGCCCACCACTATGTTGAACAGCAGTGGAGAGACCACATCCCCTTGATGGACCCCAGTCTGGATGTTAAGCTCTTCAGACAGTTTGTTCCAAATGCATACCTGGTTGGATGGACCATTGTATGATGTTTGAAAGAGTCTGATGATTTTCTTTGGCATGGGCGTGGTCTCCAATGTCTTCCACAGGGCAGGCCAGTGGATACAGTGAAATGCGGACTTAAAATCAATAAAGATGATAACTGTATGTTGTCCATACTGGATTCTTTCCTCCATTAGCTGATGGATTTGATTGCAGCATCCTCTGTTTGGTCTGAATCTGACCTGTTCTTCCCTGCTGGTTTGCTCACAGTGTTTCTGCAGCCTGTATTGTGTGATCGGCATAAAGACTTTGCCAGTGATGTAGAGCAGGCTAATGTTGCAGTAGCTCTTGCATTCCCTTGTTGTCCACCTTCTTATGGAAGGGTAAGATGATGGCCTTCTTCCATGTGGATGGTATCTGTTCTGTTACCCATAGCAGCTCCATCAGTGCAGGATATTGCCTCCAGCATTCACTGATTCCACAATAACCTGATCTACTTCTGGTGCCTTGCTGTTTCTAAGTGTTCTGATAGTTGATTTCACCTCTTTGACTGTTGGATTTGAATCAGTGACTAGGCCCTCAGGGAGATCAATGGGTGGCAGATTGACCATTGGTCCATGAGGTGGGTCATGGTTGTAAAGCTCTTGAAAGAATTCTCTCCAAGGTTTCAGGCGTTCACAAGGTGAGCACATGAATGTCCCATATACTTTGTTGATGTTGTCCCAGGTGGATTTGGTCTTCCCATTCAGTCATTTGAGGTTGCGGTACTTGTGTCTATTATCATTAAGATACACCTGCTCATCAGATATTCATGGCTGCATTCAGCAACAGATGAGGTGAGCATAGTGATTTGGTGCATTCCATGATAGAGTTTGATATCTTGCTTTTTGACTCATCTACGCCCTCCATTTGGGCCAGTGCTGCAAACTGATTTGACAGTGTGATCTGGAATTCCTGTTTGCAGGTGGGGGCCATCAGTTGCTTCCAGTCCAGCCTGGCTGGTGGAGGTGACTTATGCTTTGCATGCTGTAAATGAAGCTGCACCATGGCATGACTGAGAAAATGATCAGATTCACAGTCAGGTCCTCTCATAGCATGGATATCTTTGAGCAACGATCGGAAGTGAGAGTTGACCAGGATGTAGTCTAGTATAGCCAAGTCATCATCAGATGGATTTTGCCATGTGAGCTGGTGTATGTAGGGATGCTGAAAATGACTATTTCCCACAATGAGATAGTTTGATGCAGCAAAAGGCAGAAGTGCAGGCCATAATCTTTCATGTTCCCATGGCCAAATCTACCCATCGTTCCTTCCCAACCAGACCTGTCTTCGCATATGTGGGCATTGAGGTCTCCTGCCAAGATGATCATCTCAGTTCATGAGATTGAATCCAGCACGTATTGGAGCTGATTGTAAGTGTTATCCTTGGCTGGGTCTGGACTCATCTCAGTTGGTGCGTAGAAGGACAAAATGTGGGTCTTGATGGTGCCATCGATGATGAATGCTGCCAGACAGTCCAGTATTGGTTGTAAAGTGATTACACTTCTTGCAGCCTGGTTATTCATCATAAACCTGATGCCATTTTCTCACGTTTTGCCACCAGAGTAGTAAAGCATCGTTGTTTCATTGCCTGTAGGTGGTTTGATGGTCAATGTTCCAGCTCCAGTGAGTCATAATTCCTACACTGCAGCGATTGAGATTTTGCATTTTATAAGTTCCTTAACAATGATTTCCTTTTGGTAGATGTGGTGGCCGGTTCAAACATTTCATGTGGTGATATGGGTTTTCACTTTCAGTTTAATTAATTTCCTTATGCCAGTAGTCCACTTCTTACCAGCATCCTGGGTCCCCAATGCTGGTGCATCGGCTGTCTCAGATGTGGTAGCATGAGTGAATGAGTTTGTTTTAATTTCCATGTGGTTTCTTGCCTGGTTTCCCAGTTCTGGTCACCATGGCTGGATGACCACCCTCCTTTTGCAGACGGGCTTGGGACTATACTAGTCTGAATTATTGATATCACAGTCCCTATCTGCTGCAAATATAATGAGAAGTTTAAAAATA